>NW_016107331.1:903857-904909 GCF_001604975.1 Cebus imitator | reverse complement strand
AGTTGTTGTTTAATTTAGGAGAAATGTGAGCCCGTTTGAGCTTAAGAATGATTCAATGAAAAGGAAGAACTGGACGCTTCCGGGTGAGACCGGGTGAGGCGGCGACCATGGCGTATCACGGCCTCACGGTGCCTCTCATTGTGATGAGCGTGTTCTGGGGCTTCGTCGGCTTCTTGGTGCCCTGGTTCATCCCTAAAGGTCCTAACCAGGGAGTTATCATTACCATGTTGGTGACCTGTTCAGTTTGCTGCTATCTCTTTATAGATAACCAGTTGTTGCTGCACTGGCTTTTGAAAATCCTTTCTCCGTGAAATTGCTTTGGCATTTTCAACCAAAATTACATGATCATATCTTATGGAAAAAAAAAAAAAAAAAAAATGGAAGAGCTGAGAATGCTTGGAAGAAAGGAAATAACAAAGGTAAGGGAATTAAAGGTAGATCAAAAGCGAAATTAAGAGATTAGTGTTAACAAGAAAAATGAACAATTTTTATTTTAACTTGGGCAGCTCAAGGAAAATCAGTACAGGGTTAAAAGCAGGGCCTCTGGAGTCCAGAAATTGCTGATACAACGCTCCACCAAAATGAGAAAGTAAACCAAGAAGGAGGACACCAGCTCCAGAAAGTCACAGCAGCAGAAAAGAGTGGCAAAGGGGAGTCGCCAGATGAAAGCGCAGCAGCCGCCTGGAGGAAACCAGACTGCAGTAGTGCAGAGGTGTCTGGAAGCTAGACAGGGCCCTCGGGGGACGTGGAATGACAGACTTCTGACATGGACGATCATCTGGGAAAAGAGGATTTTGACAGGCCTGGCACAGTGGCTCATACCTGTAATCCCAGAATTTTGGGAGAGCGAGGTGAGAGGATCACTTGAGGCCAGGAATTTGAGACCAGCCTGGATAAAAAATACCAAATTTAGCCATCTGTAGTCTGAGCTGTTCAGGAAGCTGAGGGAGGAAGATGGCTTAAAACCAGGAGGTTGAGGCCTCGGTGAGCCAAAATTGTGTCATTGCACTCCAGCCTAGGTAGGTGACAGAGAAAAATCCTGTCTCAAAAGA
>NW_016107331.1:899482-900592 GCF_001604975.1 Cebus imitator | reverse complement strand
GAAAAAAAAAAAAAAAAAAAGATTATCACAGGCCAGTCATGGTGGCTCATGCCTGTAATCCTAGCACTTTGGGAGGCCAAGGCAGAGGAAGGCTAGTACTCCTTGAGGCCAGGAGTTCAAGACCAGCCTCGCCAACATGGTGAAACTCCATCTCTACTAAAAAGACAAAAATTAGCAGGGCTTGGTGGTGGGCGCCTGTAGTCCCAGCTGCTCAGGAGGCTGACGCAGGAGAATCACTTGAACCTGGGAGGCAGAGCTTGCAGTGAGCTGAGATTGTGCCACTGCACTTCAGCCTGGGCGACAGAGCGAGAGTCCATCTCCAAAAAAAAAAAAAAAGGAAGATTATGGCAGATCAGATGCACAAGTAGAGAAGAAGCAAGGGTACATAGAAAGTCAGTCAAGTAATACGTAACCCAAGAACTTAATGCATGCTAGGTGTTATTGTACTTCACTGTGTATAAATGTATGAATTCTCCCTATTTTATAGAGGAGGAAAGTGAGGTACAGAGAAATTAAGTCACTTCCTCAAGATTACAGACCTAACAAATGATAAAGAACAAATTTGATACCAGGAGTCCTAACCCTAACCACTAGAATATGCTGCCTTTAACAGGAGGGATTAAATTGGAAAATAAAAGTTGACAAGAAATGTTAATATTATACACTATGTAGTTATGCAATGCATAATTTTTACTAGACATAATTATAGGTTGGCTGATAAATTTTATGAAATCTGTGATATAATTAGATTGGCAAGAGGGCAGGTGGAGGTTGGTTGAGAATTCAGCCCGCACGGAACATAAAATAAACTGCAAAATAAATACTATCCACACATCAGGAAATAACAGCAGAAGAATATTATTTGAAAATATGAGGCTGGGCACAGTGGCTCATGCTTGTAATCCCAGCACTTTGGGAGGCCAAGACAGGCGGATCACGAGGTCAAGAGATCTAGACCATCCTGGTCAACATGGTGAAACCCCGTCTCTACTAAAAATACAAAAAATCAGCTGGGCATGGTGGCACGTGCTTGTAATCCCAGCGACTCAGGAGGCTGAGGGCAGGAGAATTGCCTGAACCCAGGAGGCGGAGGTTGCGGTGAGCCGAGAT
>NW_016107331.1:896684-899189 GCF_001604975.1 Cebus imitator | reverse complement strand
AAAAATATTTTTTAAAAAATACAAAAATATTAGCCAGGTATGGTGGAGCATGCTTGTAATCCCAGCTACTTGAGAGGCTGAGGCAGGAGAATCACTCAAGCCCAGGAGGCGGAGGTTGCAGTGAGCCGAGATGGTGCCACTGCACTGCAGCCTGGGCAACAAAGCAAGACTCCATCTCAAAAAAAAGAAAAAAAAATGGAGGTGAATAAGGAAAACTGCTAAAATGATTGTGTTGCCTCTGGGGTAGAGACTAGAAGGTAAGGTGTGGAGACAGGAGAGGATATTTTTCATTTTATTTTTTGTAATATTTGGACACATTTCAGGTCAATGTCAATTTGTAAAATTCTGACATTAAAAATTTTTACTTTAAATATTTTAAAAATTGTGCATATGTTGGGTGCAGTGGCTCATGCTTGTAATCTTCAAATTTTGGGAGGCCAAGGCAGGTGGATTGCTTGGGCTTAGGAGTTCAAGACCAGCATAGGCAACATGGTGAAACTCAGTCTTTGCAAAAAATACAAAAATTAGCCAGGTGGTGCATACCTATAGTCCTGGTTACTTGGGAGGCTGAGGTGGGAGGATTACTTGAGCCTGGGAGGTGGAGGTTGTAGTGAGCTGTGACAGTACCATTGCACTTCAGCCTTCCAGCCTGGGCAACAGAGAGAGAAAGACCTTGTCTCCAGAAAAACAAAACAAAACAAAACAAAAACAAACAAAAACCCTTGCAGATGTTAATTTAATAGAAATAAATGACAATGTAGCTATCAGAGAAATGGGGTGAGGGTACTATAGGGTTCTGATTACTTTTTGCCAACGGCTTCCAAATTTATAGCTATTTGTTTCTAAATGAATATTTTGTTGTTTACTTTTAATTGTAATTAATTAAACTTCATCTCCTAGATTGAGGCTCCTAGAGACCTTATAAGGGAAAATTAAAGAAATTTCTCCTTTTATATTTAAAAACCAACAGAATGCTTCACTAGGTTTTTCAAAGTTGTTAATGTTTTAGAGAATTAGAATAGTTGGCAATTAAATTTGCAATAAAGTTGCGATCTTGCCTCACTGCAACCTCTGCCTCCCAGGTTCAAGTGATTCTCCTGCCTCAGCCTCCTGAGCAGCTGGGTTTACAGGTGGCTGCCACCAAATCCAGCTAATTTTTGTATTTTTAGTAGAGATGGGGTTTCACTATGCTGGCCAGCCTTGTCTTGAACTACTGAGTTCAGGTGATCCGCTCCCCTCTGCCTCCCAAAGTGCTGAGATTACAGGCATGAGTTACCACACCCTGCCAGTGTGTGGTGTTTTTAAAGTCACCATTGAACTCTACCAAAAAAGTCTTCAAATTCAGGAGGGAAAAGAGCAAATTATAAGCTAGATATTTATGTCATATGTACATATATATAATTATGTTGTATAAAAGGAGCTAGTTCAGTTAATTTGTGAAAAATTTTGTGGGGGAAATATTTCACATGGTCTGCCAAGAGCTACAGTCTTATTAAAACAGGTCTGTTACTGCTGGTTACTGAAAAAGCCACATCAGAAGAGCTTGACTGTAAAATTATCTACATGTTATAAACATCAAGTCTTCCCCGAAAAAGTCTGCAGAGTACTTAAAATAAAAATTAAGGTGCCACTGTTTCATATTATGCCTGCTAACATTACCTCTACTGTTGTTAACCAACCACAGAGGCCAAGGAAGCTACTAACCAGGCCCTAAATAGTAACTGCAAAGTTCTCAGAGCCAGAAGGCAGAGAAACCTCCAGATCTGGCCACATACCTTTGAAAAAACTTTGAGTGGGGACAGAGAATGAGCCTGCATAGATCATTTCTTTTTAATTTTCTTTTTCTTTTTTTTGAGATGGAGTCTCATTCTGTCACCCAGGCTGGAGTGCAGTGGTGTGATCTTGGCTCAATGCAACCTCTACCTCCCGGGTTCAAGTGATTCTCCTGCCTCAGCCTCCTGAGGAGCTGGTATTGCAGATGCCCACCACCATGCCTGGCTAATTTTTGTATTTTTAGTAGAGATGGGGTTTCACCATGTTGGCCAGGCTGGTCTCAAACTCCCAACTCAGGTGATCCACCCGCCTCGGCCTCCCAAAGTGCTGGGATTATAAACATGAACCACTGTGCCCAGCCTCTCTCTTTTTTTTAATGGACAGATCCTGCCTCCTGTTTGTTTTGTTGTGCTTTTTTGAGACGGAGTCTCACTCTGTCGCCCAGGCTGGAGTGCAGTGGTGCGATCGGCTCACTGCAATCTCCACCTCCTGGGTATAAGCAATTCTCCTGCCTCAGCCTCCTGAGTAGCTGGGACAACAGGCACATGCTATCACACCCAGCTTGTTTTTTTTTTTTTTGGTATTTTTAGTAGAGGCAGGGTTTCACCATGTTGGCCAGGATGGTCTCAATCCCCTGATCCACCCATCTTGGCCTCCCAAAGTGCTGGGATTACAGGCATGAGCCACTGCGCTGGACCTATGTTTGTTTGTACAAATAGCAAACAGGTACCA
>NW_016107331.1:893020-896584 GCF_001604975.1 Cebus imitator | reverse complement strand
TCACACCAATCCTTTCGTCCTTCTATTGGTGGACAAAGGCCTCTACTCCAGAGCCTTTGTGTGTGTGCATGGGCACCCTTGGAAATTGGAGCTGGAGCTAAACTGGAACTGGAGCTGCAGCTGAAGCCTGGGCTTTGGTTGGAGCCTTGGCCTTGGACGTTGGCCGGCAAAGCCAGCCTTGACCAGGTGGGTTCAACCATGCTTCTTTGGTTTTGGGTGGGCGATACAGGCAAGTTGATTGAATTTTCAGCTGATGTCCTCTGGGATCTTGTGCTTGACCTTATAGGGATAAACTTCCCCAGTACCCTCTGAAGGTTCACTGACAATCAACCAACAAGGCAGATTAAAGGAGAAAAGGCAAACACATTTATTTGATCATAGTTTTCCATGCCATGGGAGCCTTCAGAATGAAGACCCAAAGATACAGGGGAAATGTCCATTCTTAGGCTTACATTCAACAAAGTATGGACAGCCATGTATGCGATTGGACAAAGTTTATTGTTACCAGAAAGGGGTCCTGATCCAGACTCCAAGAAAGGGTTCTTGAACCTCATGCAGGAAAAAATTCAGGGCAAGTCCATAAAGTGTAAGCAAGTTTGTTAGAGAAGTGAATAAATGGCTACTTCATAGGCAGAGCAGCGGCATAGACTGCTCAACTGATTACACTTACAGTTATTTCTTGATTATATGCTAAACAAGGGGTTGATTACTCATGAATTTTCTGGGAAAGGAGTGGGCAATTCCCAGAACTGAGGGTTCCTCCTCCTTTAGACCACATAGGGTGACTTCCTGATGTTTGCAAACTGTCATGGTGCTGGTGGGAGTGTCTTTTAGCATGCTAATAAATTATAATTAGTGAATAATGAGCAGTGAGCACGACCAGAGGTCACTTTAGTCACCATCTTGGTTTTGGTGGGTTTTGGCTGGCTCCTTTACTGCATCTTGTTTTATCAGCAAGGTCTTTGTGACTTGTAAGCTGTACTGACCCCTATCTCATCCTGTAAGAATGACCTGGCAAGGTGCGGTGGCTCACATCTGTAATCCCAGCACTTTGGGAGGCTGAGATGTGTGGATCATGAGGTCAGGAGATTGAGACCATCCTAGCTAACATGGTGAAACCCTGTCTCTACTAAAAATACAAAAAATTAGCTTGGCATGGGGGCACATGCCTGCAGTCCAAGTTACTTGAGAGGCTGAGGCAGGAGAATTGCTTGAACCCAGGAGGTGGAGGTTGCAGTGAACCGAGATCATGCCACTGGACTCCAGCCTGGGCAACAGAATGAGACTCCGTCTCCAAAAAAAAAAAAAAAAGACTCTCTTTCTCCAGGAGACAAGACATCTGCATTCTCAGAGTCCTCTCACATTGGCATGGAAATGGCAATGTAGGGGAGGGAAAAATAGCTTCCCTCTACTCTTCTAGGTTCTTTGCTTGGGCTGCAAATTAAATTGACATAAGACAGATTAACAGAAGAAAAAACATTTTAATTAACTGCATAGGCAGCAGCACAGGAGTCTCACAAAACACAAAGGGCCAGATGATTGAAGTTTATAGCATTCTGAGCTAGAAAGAAATAGAGCTTGGGGCTTCCCTGGGGACAGTGTGGAGGCACCACAGGTGTCAGGAGGGTTAGAGGAGGAAGTGTATAGGAAATTGTTGTAACCGAGCGAGTTGTAGAGAAAGCGTCACACTCTGAGATTGAATCAGGAGTCCTTTATTGCCAGGGACCGAGAGATGGCTAATGCTAAAAATTCTCTCGGCCTTGAAGAATGGGTTGATTCCTTTTTATACCTTGCTTAAAGGAGGGAAGGGGGAACCTAGCTGAAGCAAATTTTACAGAAGCAGAACAAGCAAAAGTTAAAAGATAAGCAGTTGCAGATGTAGGGGCTTTTCATATTATCAGTAGGTGCATTCCTAAGCCGGGATGGCACAGCTTGAGTCGGTGTCTTATCAATAAGTGCATTCCTGAGTGCCCTTGAGTGCAGCTAGTCCTAGCTATGCACTCAGGGGAGGAGGATAGCGGGAATGGGGAGGCTAAGATGGAGCCCGTCTGGCTTTCAGCTAAAATGGAGTCAGTTAGGCTAACACAGGGTAGGTTAGCACAAAATAAGGTTGCCTTGCTATGCAGATAGTCTGTCAGGTAATAAAAGCTGTCTCTGAGCAGCTGCCTTCCTGACACAGATACTCTTACTATGTGGACTTCCTTTATAGATGTAAATTTGCTTTACAAAAGGACAGCTTTTCAGAACTAGTCCTGTGTCTGCAGTTTCTCAGAATAACCAGCTTGAAATATGCCAAGGAAGTATATTTTGGGATAGCATATTTTGGTATTCTACAGTCATAATTTGGGGTGCTGTGGCCTGAGCCTCAGCAGCAAATAGAGCAAAGGATTCAGGGTTTAGAGCCCTGGATTCTATTACCAGCTCTGCCCCCTAACCCAGTGGTCTTTTGGGAAGGGTCCTCGCCAGTCACCAGTCGAATCATTTTCCCTAAACGGCAGAGGCATCGGAGTTTCAACTGGCTTAAACATTTGTAGATTTCGTACTTTCACTTTTGCCCCCCTCCTCCCTCTCCAACCTTCTCCGAACCCAGAGCTACCAGGGGCCCAGCGCATTTCCTAAGGCCAGCAGTAGGGCTAGGGCTGAAGTGAAGTGACCGTAGCAGTAGCAAACCCAGAAGCTCACTGGAAAGTCCTGGTGAGAGCCTCAGCTTCTGATGAGTCACAGAACGCCACGGAGTAGGTTGCTGCGCTTGACTGATTGGGTTTACCTTACTTCTGTTTTGAGTTAGAGCCAACTCTCCTCATTCCTTTTCGTTGCTCTGAATAGGGCCTGTTCCATTATATCTCTTCGTCTACATACCTGCATCGGAGATGCTAGAAAATCCTGCGCAGCTCATACCCCAAGCACTGGTTTCCGTTCACCTTTCCTCTCCTACTCCTAAGCTGCCCAAGACACTCCTTCGCCAAAGCTCTGTCTGGAAACGAGTCCAGCTAAGGTCAAGCCTTGCGTCGTGTACCAGGGGATCAGACAAGTGGAT
This sequence comes from Cebus imitator, assembly GCF_001604975.1. NCBI lineage: Eukaryota > Metazoa > Chordata > Mammalia > Primates > Cebidae > Cebus > Cebus imitator. The sequence goes on along the minus strand of NW_016107331.1, from coordinate 893,547 downwards.
TCCAGCCCCAGTTTTGCTTTTTCAACTTTGCTGTGAGCCTTTGGGCAAGTTATTTAACATGTCTGGGCTTCAGTTGCCTCACTGCTAAAATGGGTACCATAATGTTTATTTGAAAGAGCAAAGGGATTGGTGCAAAAATCGCATTAACAGAAACACCTTCATTCCGGCGGGGCGTGGTGGCTCACGCCTGTAATCCGAGCAATTTGGGAGGCCAAGGCGAGTGGATCATTTGAGGTCGGGAGTTCGAGACCAGCCTGGCCAACATGGTGAAACCCCGTTTCTACTAAAAATACAAAAAATTAGCCGGGCATGGTGGCGGGCGCCTGTAATCCCAGCTACTCGGGAGGCTGAGGCAGAGGAATTGCTTGATCCTAAGGTGGAGGTTGCAGTGAGCCAAGATTGCGCCACTGCACTCCAGCCTGGGCGACAGAGTGAAACTCCGTCTCAGAGAAACAAAACAAAACAAAAAACAAACCTTAAAATCCTTCATTCGTCTTGGGGAGGAGGCTGTGAGGACAGCAGATCTG
>NW_016107331.1:885550-892740 GCF_001604975.1 Cebus imitator | reverse complement strand
GACGGGGTTTCACCATGTTGACCAGGATGGTCTCGATCTCTTGACCTCGTGATCCACCCGCCTCGGCCTCCCAAAGTGCTGGGATTACAGGCTTGAGCCACCGCGCCCGGCCTCGGGCACCTCTTTTTAATGAGGAAGCAGGGATGGAAAATGAGTCCTTGGGCCAGCGCGGGAGGAGAAGCTGGAAAACATAACGATATTCAGGGAAGGACGGAAAGGGCTCTCAATGGATCTGTCACAAAGTGCCGTCAGGGCAGAATCGAGAGCAGAACAGTCAAGGGCCGGGGGATTCTAGGAAGCCTGGGCGGAGGGGAGAGCCCAAAAGTTGAAGGTTTACTTGGCAGATGAGGGAGGGAAAGGGATTTCAGAAACAAGGATATCGTGGGTGGGATGTCCCAGTTGGCGGGCGGCAGAGCGCAGACCAGCATCCTGCGGTCTGGTCGGTGCAGGACAGACAGGAATCGCTTACTAAGACTCCAACCTTTTGGAGTCAGCTCTTTCTCCGGCTCCGAAGGCCGAGGGGTGCTGTGCCCCCCTTGGCGCGGGCCTGAACGTGGCCAGACCGCGCATCAGACCCGGAGCGTGGGGCCCGAGGGCTGGCGAGCGACTCCGGAGCTCGGCGCCCCAACCGGGAAGTGATCGCGGCATCCCACCCGCCTGACGCCAGCGGAAGTGCGAGCCCGAGGCGAGCCTGCTCCGTCGCCGGGCGCCCGGGAGGGGGCGGGCGCGGGGCGGGGCTGGGGGCGGGCGGGGCGGGGCCGGCGGCGGGGCGGGGCTTGGCGGCGGTTGTTTTTACCCAGGCCTCGGCGCATAGGCGCTCGGCCGAGGCAGCTCGGCGTGGAAGCGCGAGGCGCTAGGCAGCCAGGAGGGTCGGTGCGGCGCTGGGAGCCGGCGAGCGCGCCCTCGGTGTTGGCAGCCGCGATGTCTGCTCAGTGCTGTGCGGGCCAGGTGAGCAAGGCCGGGCGCCGCGCGGGGGTGGTCGCATCGTAGAACCGGGCCAGGAGTCCAGGCGTCGAGGACCTGCCCGGTGCGTTCCCAGCTCCGCGGCCGAACGTAGGGCCCAGTGGGTCGCTCGGGCTGAGTCCGCGGCGCTCAGAGGTCCGGGAAATCTTGTTCCCTGGGCGGGCGGGAAGGGGCAGGGGGAAGCCCGAGAGGCTATCCCCGGGTCTTCCCGCCCGGCCTCCGGGACTCCGCGTGGGGCGGGGCGTGCAGGGCTCGGGCGGAGGATCTCGACTGCTCCAGGGGCGTGTCGCCTCCTGCATTGGGCACTGGTGGGTAGCGCCGAGCTCGGCTGCCCTCTCGACTCTGCCTGTCGGATGAACGCAAGAAAAAAAAGTGGGTTTGGGCAACGTCTCCTTTGCCATGCCCTGAACAAAACTCGGGTTAAACAGCCCAAACAGGTTGTGCTTGGCATCTGGAAGTCGAGCGTGGGCTCTTCTGTACCTTTGATAATGCCTCGAAGCCTGATTTACAAATTGCCGGGCGCAGGTCTGGACGAAGGGAAAACTCAGCCTTGCTTCCTGAGTTTCCTGACCCAACTCTGGCTCGGTGCTAGCACGACTGCCTGGGTAGGCACGAGCCTTCCTGTCTCTCTTTGCAAATAAACTTTCTCGGACCTGTCTTTTAGCTCTTGCCTGTTTAAACCTATGATATCTGAAAATATTGTCCCCTACCAGTTACTGCATCGGTGTGGAATTAGTACGTCTTAGCCCTTTAATGCTGCAGAGTTAGAAAAAAACGAAATAGGTGGGTCTCCTGAATGTGGAGCTGCTTTCTCCACATGTGGATCATCAGCGATTCCGTACAGAGTTTTAATGGAGTATTTTCACTAACGAATCAGACTCCGGGGAGCATTCAGGTTCAGGGTGTTCTTGCTGACACTCAAGCCTTTCCACAATCGAGGCCAGCTGTAAGTGAGGCAGGGGTTAAGCTGTGGGTTTCTGTAACCGGCGATTATACTGGCAGATAATCTGTCCTGTTTGGAGTGGCCACGTGGAGCTCTCTTGGTTTTTGAGCTCCAATATTGTGCTTGGCATGCATTAAAGCTGGCCTTTCCAGAGTTGAAGAAATTGAGGTTTTTGACGACTGAGGTGAAATGATTTTTTTTACTCTGAGTCATGCAGAGAGAGAGAGAGAGAGAGAGAGAGAGAGAGAGAATGAGAATGGTCACCACCTTAGCGGGGATTTGAGAACAAGGTGGACCAGCAAAGGCTGTTTTCAGAAAGCTCTGCAAATCTTTTATTCTCATTTTGAAATACTTTCTCTTCAATATGATGCAACACTTTTTATTACGCAGTAATTCTATTATAGCTCTTTAGGGGCATCTGTCCTGGTCCCTTGAAATCCCCTTGAGGCCCTGTCATTCCCAGGTACCTAATTTAGGGCTCTGTAAATTATTGCCAGTATTAAATGGGTTTTGTAAAAGAATTATTTTGATATTGATGTTTTGGCGGGTTTCTAAAGTCTCCCCTCTCAGGACTTTGGAAAGAACTAAATCAAAGTTAACCCCTGCTTTCCCAGGCCTGCTAGAGGCATCACTGTGGCCTCATTGCAGTGTGATGGTGATCACATTGTGATTTCCTGTGGGTCGGGTGGTAGGTAGTTAAAAGAAAGCAAACAGGCTGCGCGGTGTCTCATGCCTGTAATCCCAGCACTTTGGGAGGGCGAGGCGGTTGGATCACCTGAGGTCGGGAGTTCTAGACCAGCGTGACAAACATGGAGAAACCCATCTCTACTAAATATAGAAAATTAGTTGGGCGTTGTGGTGCATGCTTGTAATCCCACTTACTCAGGAAGCTGAGGTAGGAGAATCGCTTGAACGCGAGAGGTGGAGGTTGCAGTGAGCCGAGATTGTCCCATTGCACTCCAGCCTGGGTGACAGAGCTAGACTCCATCTTAAAAAAAAAAAAAAAAAAAAGCAAACAAACAAAACCTCATAGCACTATCAGAAGTTACCAATTCTTTTGTTTGTTTGGGCGTCTACCTTGTGCCAGGAACTGGGTAGATAGTCATAAGTCAGACAAACATCTCTGCTCTCAATGGTCTGTCTGAGCAAGGGAGATCATTCATAAACATGTAAACAATGAAACAATGAATATGGTACTTGTACTGTCAGAGGCTGTGTGGTAAGCAGCCTTGAGGAGGGTTGTGAGGGAGTCTGAGAAGATGCCCGTGGAGTTGAGACTGCTCAGGGAGGAGAGGTAAGGGGAGTCTAGGGTGGCTGGTGACCTAGATGAGGTCAGAGAGAAGGGCAGGACCAGACATGGCCAGAACCTGTCAGCTGCCTTTGGACTTTGGATTTAATTCTGGTTGCAGTGAGAGGCTGTGGGAGGATTTTGAGCAGGGGTGAGCTGTGGTTTGATGCAAGTTAAAAGATTCTTGGGGTATTGTGAAGACTGGACTGTAACAGGGGCTAGAGTGGAGGTGGGGAAAGGAGTTCCAGCTGGTCATGCAGTGGATAGTTGCCTCTTAGGGGCAGGCAGTGTTCTTGGCTTCAGCAGTGAACATAAATCCTTTCCCAATGGAGCTCAAATCCTGGCAATCTGCTGTTGCTGTAGTCCCAGGAGGAGAGTGCATGGTACCTTCATTTAGGCTGTGGCTGTAGGAGTGAGTACCGTGGGACGTCGTTGGCTTCTGGGTATATTTCAGAGGTAGAACTGGATTTGAGCAAGAATTACAAGTGGGATGTGGGAATGAGACAGACTGTGGTTTCTGGCCCGAGCCACTGGGTAGATGATGATTGCACTGACTGAAGTGAAGTGTGAGGCTGATAGGAAGAAGACATTTGGTGAGCAAAACCCAAGTTTCTTGGTTTTGTTACATTAGAGATGCATATTATAAATTAAATGGAAATGGCAAGTCACCATTTAAGTCGGGAGAAGTTGAGGTTGGAGATGGACATTTTGAGGACTTTTAACTGAGGACCATCATGAACAATAACCCATAAACCCATAAAAGAGCCTGGGCTTTGGACTCAGACCTCAGTTTCAATTGGGAAATCTGGACAATGAGGGCTGGTGTGACTGGCTGAGTTACTTACTCTATTACCTCATTGTACCTCAACTGTTGAATGGGTGCTTCTTAAGGTTACTGTGAAAATTACATGTGATGATAAGTGTAAAGTCTGTAGTATAGGATTTGGCAGAGTATGAGGAATCCCCCAAATCTTAACTTACTAGTGGCCATTACCCATCTGCATCAGGATAATCTCCAGATCATCTTATTTTATTTTTGTATCTACTCTGATATTCATTTAGATTTTATTTAGGGTGTTGGCTAATGGACACTAAGAAGGCAGAGATTACAGGGGAGTGGTCACTCAACACTTTATGGGTTCAAAGTTCTATGCTAGGCCCCTAGGGACGAGGTAATGAACACAGGGCTTCCTTGTTCTCCTTTAACTTAAGGGTTACATGGAGATGTGAGTGTGGGGGAAGTAAGCTACAGAAAATGACAGTTCAGGCTGGGTGTGGTGGTTCATGCCTGTAATCCCAGGATTTAGGGATGCCGAGGTGGGTGGATTGCTTCAGGCCAGGAGTTTGAGACCAGCCTGGGCAACATGGTGAAAGCCTGTCTCTACTAAAACAAAAATTAGCCAGGTGTGGTGGCACACAACCTGAAGTCCCAGCTACTTTGTGAGGCTGAGGCACCAGAATTGCTTGAATTCGGGAGGTGCGGGTTGCAGTGAGCTGATAGTGAGCCACTGCACTCCAGCCTGAGTAACAGAGCAAGACACTGTCTTAAAAAAAAGAAAGAAAATGACAGTGCACACCGTCAGAGCAGAAGTGAGGTATGTGCTTGCAAAATCTAGACAGCTTTTCCAAGGCAGTTTGATAATAGGGATTGGGAGGGCTTACTGCAGGCCAGTATAGGCATGAATGACAATAACAATAGCTGAAGTTTGTTTCAGTCCACAGCATGTGCTTTGTTTTTACATATATTATAATTCATTTATTCCTCACAAAACCCCTGCTTGGCCTCCTTTTACAGGTGAGTCAACTAAAGTATAGAAAAATAAATTAACTGATGTTACCAACTGACTGATGGCAGAGATAGGTCTTGTGTATGGGCCCACCTGACTTGAGTTGGGTGACTTTTGTACCAAACTGCTTCTGTCATTATTACAGTGTGAATAATAATTGCTCCAGATAGCTGTAATGCAGCTTGAATACACTGCTGTTAGGCTGTTTTGGCAGATATTGTTGGCTGCTAGTAGTTAGTGGTTGGGTAAGGTTTAACTTCTCCCTCATGCCTAATTCAGGTCATAAAGACCCAAGTCACAGACCAAATTCTGTCACACATACAGACAGTGGCAGGCGTGTAGAACAGTCATGCAGCCTGTTCTGAGACTCCCTGATGTTCCAGCTCTTTGCCCTTGTTGGTGCTCTGATAGGCTTCTTGCCTGAAAAGTTCACCCGAGGCAGATGTGCAACAGTCTAATAGTCAAGACTCGGCTAACTTCTGATTGGTGGGCAGCCAAGACTGCTGCACCAGATGGATCAAGCCCATGGTTGCCACACTGAGTAAAGATTCACTCTGTCTTTTTTTTTTTTTTTCTTTTGAGATGGTGTCTCTCTCTGGCACCCAGGCTGGAGTGCAGTGGCGTGATCTTGGCTCACTGCAACCTCCACCTCCTGGGTTCAAGTGATTCTCCTGCCTCAGCCTCCCGAGTAGCAGGGACTACAGGTGCCCACCACCACATCTGGCTAATTTTTGTATTTTTAGTAGAGATGGAGTTTCGCTATGTTGGCCCAGGCTGGTTTCGAACTCCTGACCTCAAATGATCCGTCTGCCTCGGTCTCCCAAAGTGCTGGGATTATAGACGTGAGCCACCACACCTGGCCTATTCATTCTATCTTTACAGCCAGTTCATGCAAGGCAGGAATGCCCTGGCCCAGGCCCAGGAGCAGGTATTTTTCCAGCCAGATCCTGTTTCTAGATCATGAAGATTTTCTGCAATAAAAACCCATTTATTTATTTATTTAAAGATGGGATCTGGCTGTTTCCCAAGCTGCAGTACAGTGGCTCAGTCATAGCTCACTGCAGCCTCGAACTCCTGGGCTCAAGCGATCTGGCTGCTTCCCCCTTCCAGGTAGCTGGGACTACAGGTCCCAGGACTATCATGCCTGTCCAGTTTAAAAAAATTTTTATAGAGAGTGGGTCTGGCTTTGCTGCCCAGGCTGGTAAAACTCATTTCTAGTGTCTGTTAGCTAACAAAGCCTTGAATGCCACCAGGGACTATCCATTGTCAAAGATAAACAAAGCCTGACAATAGTTCAAGCAGTAAAAACAGTTTCATTCAATAACTATTGACTGTAGGGGAAAGAGCTGAGCTTCATTTGGTTTTGTGCAGAGGTAACTGGGTCTTTTAAAGGAATTCATAAGGGAGTAAGGAGGGGAGTGAGCGAGGCTCAAGTAGAGTCAGGAAAGTGAATAGTTACAAAGGGTTGGTCTGTGTAAATGTGATTAGGCCAGCTGTGTCTGCCTGCTGTTTGGCCTTTGATTAAATGTTTGCTGGAATAGGTCTTGACCAGGACAACTGATGTCCCTAAATGCAGCTTAAAACACACACACACACACACACACACACACTCTCTTTCTCTCTCTCTCTCTCTCTCTCTCTATGAAGACTTATTTAAAAAATAAATTACATACCACATATAATAATGATGATTTCAGGCTGGGCACAGTGGCTCTTGCCTGTAATCCTAGCACTTTGGGAGGCCAAGGTGGGCGGATCACCTGAGATCAGGAGTTTGAGACCAGCCTGGCCAACATGGCAAAACACTGTCTCTAATGAAAATACAAAAATTAACTGGCGTGATGGCACATGCCTGTAATCCCAGCTACTCTGGAGACTGAGGCAGGAGAATTGCTTGATCCGGTAGGCAGAGGTTGCAGTGAGCTGAAATTGCGGCACTGTACTCCAGCTTGGGCAAGACATCGGGAAGCTGTAGCAAAAAAATAAAAGAAATAAATAAGGAGGCTGAGGCAGGTGGATCACCTGAGGTTGGGAGTTGAAGACCAGCCTGACCAACATGGAGAAACCCCATCTCTACTAAAAATACAAAATTAGCTGAGTGTGGTGTCGCATGCCTGTAATCCCAGCTACTCAGGAGGCTGAGGCAGGAGAATCGCTTGAACCCGGGAGGTGGAGCTTGCGGTGAGCCAAGATCTTTGGCTCCAGCCTG
>NW_016107331.1:882079-884295 GCF_001604975.1 Cebus imitator | reverse complement strand
CCCGGCTAGTTTTTTTTTTTTAACATGCATCAGCCACTAATTTGTAGCTGTTAATGTTTACTGGGATTACATTTGTATGTAGATTGTCTTCTACCTTCAAACTTGCTGGTTTCTTTAGAGGTGTTAACGTTGAATGTGTGAAAGTCACTTAATGAACTTAAGAGTTAAGAGATTTGTATGTGTTTCTATTCAGTAAAGGCCAAGAGTAATGAAAAAAAAAATCCCTAATTTCATCTCTATTAGGTGTCATCATTGATAATATATTTCTGTCATTTTCAACTTTTTTTTTTTTTTTTTTGGGGTGACCAGGAAAGTTTGTTTCTTGCTCTGTTGCCAGGCTGGAGTGCAGTGGCACAATCTCAGCTTACTTCAACCTCCGCTTTCTGTGTTCCAGCGATTCTCCTGCCTCAGCCTCTCGAGTAGCTGGGACTACAGGTACACACCACTACGCCCAGCTAATTTTTGTAGTGTTAGTAGAAATGGGTTTCACCATGTTAGCCAGGGTGGTCTGGATCTCTTGACCTGGTGATCTGCCCACCTTGGCTTCCCAAAGTGCTGGGATTACAGGTGTGAGCTACTGTGCGCAGCCTCAACATTTTCTTTGACTTTGACCTTTTTTTTTTTTGCAGTTACTTTCACAGGTAGCATCTGCCCAAATGGTGGTTGAGTCACTGTTTTCCTGCTGTATGATGGTGGCCATCTTTGCGTCAGCTGCACTAACAATGAGTCCTGTGTTATCGATAGCACTGGCACTTTTATTTTCCTATTCATCTTTATTAAGATGTAGGCAAATTGCAGTAAAATGCCCTATAATTTTTCTGTCAAGGTAATGGTTTGGTTAATATTGGCCAAATGTGGTAGTCTCCCTTTACCTGCAGTTTTGCTTTCTGTGGTTTCAGTTACCTGAGGTCTATCGGGGTATGAAAATATTAAGTGGGAAATTACAGAAATAAACAACTCACAAGTTTAAAGTATGCCCTGTTCTGAATAGTGTGTTGAAACCTCGCTCTATCCCACTGGGATGTGAATCACTTCTGGCCAGCGTATCCATGCTGTCTAGCTGTCCACCTGTGCTCCTCACCCCTTAGTCACTTAGGAGTCATCTCAGTTTCAGATCCACTGTCGCAGAATTGCGGTCCTTGTGTTTGAGTCATTCAAGTCACCCTTATTTGACTTAGTAGCCTCAAAGCACAAGAGTAGTGATGCTGGTATAGCGTCATAAGTTTTGGTTTTATTATTTGTTATTGTTGTTAATCTCTTACTGTGCCTAATTTAGAAATTAAATTAATCATAATGCCAGGCAAGGTGGCTCATGCCTGTAATCCCAGCACTTTGGGAGGCTGAGGTGGGTGGATCACTTGAACCCAGGAGTTAGAGACCAGCCTGGGCAACATGGAGAAACCCTGTCTCTACAAAAGCACAAAAATTAGCCAGGGCATGGTGGTGTGTGTGCCTATAGTCCCAGCTACTTGGGAGGCTGAGGTGGGAGGATCACTTGAGCCCAGGGAGGTGGAAACTGTAGTGAGCCATGGTTGTGTCACTGCACTCCAGCCTGGGCGATGGACTAAGACCCTGTCTCAAACACAACAACAAAACTTTATCATCGGTATGTATATACAAGAAAAAACACAGTATATATGGGATTGGGCACTATCCACAGTTTCAGGCATCCACTAGGGGTCTTGGAACACATCCTCGGGTAAGGAGGGACTACTCTGTATAGCTCACTGGTGAGCTGATACGGGAAGGGTGGCTTAGGGGTGTCTTTGTGTAGTGTAGCTAAGTTTAGGTTGTCAGATAATCCTCTGTCACTTATCCTGAGCAGTATGGAGTGTGAGGGTTGCATTCTTAGTTGGAGAGTTTGCTGGAAGGTTGCTCATTCGAATGTGTTTTCTTGGGCAGCTCTGTAGCTGACCTGGCGAGCTGACAGATACCTTTGGGCTGCAGCAAGTCTGACTTTGTTAGGCACGGCTGAGGAGAGGTGGGTCTGTAGGCATGGAAGTCAGCCTCTGACTCATCTCTCTGTGCTAATTAAATAAAAGGTAACAACACCCCCTTCCCCATTGCTTGCTTCCCGCCTCCGGTTTTCTGTTTTCTGTATAAATAGGGGCTCTAGATTTCCCACAGATACTGAGTATCCGGGTGTGACTATGAGACAAGGAAGCTTTACTTTTCAGTTTTCCAGGTGGCTTTTTTTCTTTTTTTTTTTTTTTTTT
>NW_016107331.1:876402-881794 GCF_001604975.1 Cebus imitator | reverse complement strand
CACTGTGCCAGCCTCTAGGTGTTTTAATGTAATCACCAGTTAGAGCCTCAGAAAGGGCACCGCAGTAATTATGGCATTGTCTGCTGTTATTTCAGAGAAGTCTGTGGCCAGATATCTAAGATAACTTGATTCTAAAAAGGAGGTCCTCATTTAAGCTGATATATCTACAGAACTAGCCATTGGATGTAATTCTTTGACCAAGCTGTTTTTAGTATTTTAAGTGGCCATACCTGCCTAGTTATAAAGACCTAGTGTATTTTACGTATTGCTGTTTTCACTTGAATTTAGGGTTATGATTGGAGCCTGAGAAGAGTAGCAATCAAGTTACTAATCTAAACCTCTGTGATTGTTCCCAATAGTAGGCATCCCAAGTAGCCCACTGTAAACCTTTGCAGCCCTACCTAAAATGTATTTTAAAGCAATTTCAGTGGGACTATCCCCATATTCTTCTAGCTTATATGTTAATGATGTTTCAAAAGATTTTAGAACTTAATCTGAGAGTCGGTGTAGGGCAGTAGGAAATTCAGATAGTGAGTTGGTGTGATTACACAGAACATCTGTTTGAATTTTAAAGTGAAGCAGGATTTTACTTTTGGCTTTTCTTCCGTAGTTTGCCTTGTGAGATTAAAATTGCTGATGTTTAAGGAAAGCAGCTGTTGTGGAAAAACTTAGTGGGTTTTTATCAGAGTAAATTTTGAAACAATTTGTGGGTTTTTGAAGTAAGGTTACAGTATATAGTGATTAGACAGCATTTTTACTCCCTCATGAAAACTGTCTAGTCAAAACAAAAGTAGGAAAAACACAGACATAACCCCTTACATCTTATTTATGAAAAGATAACTAGAGGAGATGGAAAAATCAGATTTCTGCTTAAGTATCATTTTTATAAACTGGCTAAGTGCATTTTGAAACAAAATTCACAAGGTCTTTGTGGAATGCCTTTTCTACTTTTTTTGTGCTCACATTATCTGTCAGTAATTTAACGGAGGGCCAATCTCCTAATGCTTTGATCCTTGGCGATCGGTTCACCCAAACTAGGAAGGAATTCAGTCTTTTGTTCTTGATTCCATGCTCATTGATCTCCTCCTTTGCCATTCTCAGAAACAATGACAGTATTTTGTTTCCATAGTAATGAAACTGTTTGCTATAATAGGATTCTATAGTGGTAATTTTTCTTTAGCTTTGCTAGTCTTATCCCTAAAGACTGTAGGACTTTGTTGACTTATTTCATCAGCTGTTATTCTTCGTTTTGTTTTTGTTTTTGTTTTTGAGACGAGTCTCTCTCTGCTTTGTCGCCCAGGCTGGAGTGCAGTGGCGCTATCTCAGTTCACTGCAGCCTCTGCCTCCCAGGTTCAAGCAATTCTCCTGCTTCAGCCTCCTAGTAACTGGGATTACAGGTGGCTAATTTTTGTATCTTTAATAGAGACGGAGTTTCACCTTGTTGGCCAGGCTGGCCTTGAACTGCTGACATCGTGATCCACCTGCCACAGCCTCCCAAAGTGCTGGGATTGCACGCGTGAGCCACCGTGCCTGTTCTATTCTTTCTTTTTTGTGTTTTAAAGAGCTGACACTCTGTAAAGAAAATGTCAGTTGATAAATATTCTCTGGGGCCAGGTGTGGTGGCTCACACCCGTAATCCCAGCACTTTTTGGGGCTGAGGCGGGCATATCACCTGAGATCAGGAGTTTGAGACCAGCATGCCCAACATGGCGAAGCCCCATCTCTACTAAAAATACAAAAATCAGCCAGGCATGGTGGTGCATGCCTCTAATTCCAGCTACTGGGGAGGCTGAGGCACAAGAGTCGCTTGAAGCTGGGAGGCGGAGGTTGCAGTGAGCTGAGATCATGTCATTGCACTACAGCCTGGGTAACAGAGTGAGATTCTGTCTCAAAAAAAAAAAAAAAAAAAGAAAAAGAAAAAGGAAAAAAGAAAAATATTCACTGGGTACCTAGAATAATAAAGTTCAGAGGCTGTAGCTAGGCCTGCTTATGCTTGGGAGTGGCTTGTGAGTAGATGCTGTGTGTCCTAGCAGCATGAGACTGTGCCTGGGGCAGTGCTTCTTCACACACTGGATTGAGGGTTTGTTTGCCTCAGCTTTGCACTTTTTATCTTTTGGGAAAGGGGAAGAAGCTGAGGGTCCCTTGGCAGGGATGTTTGCCCCCAGAAGTACATGAGCCCACCCAGGGGAGCATGTGGAGAGTGGGTCCTCCTTCCTGAATGGCTCTAGAGGCCCATGCCATCCTGCAGTTGCACACACACTGTTGTGTGTGTCCTGAACGCTTTTCCAGGAAGAACATCCCCACCTTTTCTCAGCTTCTCAAGGAAATCTTCTGACCTCAAGAAAAGGTAGCTGTAGTTTGAGAAGAAAAGCCCAGACTTGGAACCTTGAGAAACATCTCCAATTTAAAAAGCAGACATTCCCTGTAGCTAACAAGGAAAGAAAGAAAATTAAGTGAAGGTAGAGCCTGCCTGGAGGGTGGGGACATGTATGGAACTACTGGCCTGGTCAGACAACTAGTCAAGTTGTTGTAACCAAATCACCACTGAGACAAAGACTAGGCCAAATTACAGGATCTTTATTGCAGGCGGCCACGGAGGACTCTCGTCTTTCTAACCCATGGCCCCGAAAGGAGGATGTCAAGAGCTTTTATGCCCGTAAACCACCTCCTGGGCGGGGGTGAGGGCGAGGGGCTTTGGACATTCCAAGGGACAGGGGACTTTGGACATTCTGTAAACCACCTCCTTGGTGGGGGTGAGGGTGAGGGGCTTTGGACATTCTGAGTGCCATGGGACTTTGGACATTCCAGTTGTTACTTAAGTGGTTCACAGAAGCCAAGATAAGCGTTAGTTTACACACTGTCTGGGTAGGTGGAAATTACAGACCTTAGTTACTTACTACAAGTCTTAAAATGGCACAGGGGCCAAAATGGCATTGGTTTGGACTGCTTGCCTGTCACATTAGGGTTACAGAGAGCAGTTTCAATGGAAAGCCGACGTATGGTCGAGGTATGTAGTTTATGGGGCAATCACCATGTCACAAAGTGAGAGAGGAAGATTGAAGATTAGTGCCTGTGGATTTTTGAGAGTGCCAGCTTAACTGGAGGCTGAGGTGGGAGGATCTCTTGAGCCCAGGAGGTCGAAGCTGCAGTGAGCTGTGATTGTGCTACTACACTCTAGCCTGGGTGGCAGAGCAAGACAATATTTCTTTTTTTTTTTTTTTTTTTTTTTTGAGATAGAGTCTTGCTCTGTAGCCCACCTTGGCCTCCCAAAGTGCTAGGATTATAGACGTGAGCCACCGCGCCTGGCTAAGACTATATTTCAAAAAAAAGAGTAAGGCTGGGTGCGATGGATCACTTGAGGTCAGGAGTTTGAGACCAGCCTGGCCAACATGGCAAAGCCCCATTTCTGCTAAAAATACAAAAATTAGCCCAGCGTGGGGGTAGATTCCTGTAGTCCCAGCTACTCAGGAGGCTGAGGCAGGAGAATCGCTTGAACCCGGGAGCGGGAGGTTGCAGTGAGCCAAGATTACTCCATTGCACTCCAGCCTGGGTGACAGAGCAAGACTCCATCTCAAAAAAAAAAAAGTGCTTGGGGGTTTTGGAGGTTTTGGCAGCCTCAGTTTCCAGGCAACAGAAGGTAGAGAAATGCTGGGGAGCTGAGAACTAAAGCCAGGGAGGGGAGGTTAGTATCTTTTAAGATAAAAGGAGGAGCAGATTAAGAGCCTGAAGAGGTTTGGGCTGGCCCTTAAAGGATGGAAGGAAAACAGCTTCCTGCCCCCAAATTGCAGGATGCTGAAGTTTAATTTTTTTTTTTTTAAGTTCTCCTGCCAAAATTGAGTCCAAGAAGGGTAGCTCTCTGTCCCCTTTTTTCTTCAAAGAAATCCCCTACTTTCTGTGCCCTTCGCCACCTCCTCCTTTCTCTATCTAAGTTTGTGAACTCTCATTAACTGGGATTCAACTCTTTGAAAAATTCTGGAGAGGCAAGTCTAGTTCTGGAGAGATCCAGGTTTTGCTGCTTGCTTGACTTCTCTCTCTCTCTCTCTCTCTTTTTTTTTTTTTTTTAAAGAGACAGGCTCTCACTGTGTTGCCCAGGCTACTCCCAAACTCCTGGGCTCAAGCAATCCTCCTGCCTTGGCCTCTCGAAGTGTTAGAATTACAGGTGTGAGCCACCATGCCCGGCCTTGCTTGATTTTTGAGGCAGGTCATGGAACCACAGAAACTCTTGGAAGATACCTTAAAAGACGTTCATTTGTAATGACCCATCTGAAGCTTAGATATCCTTTTTAATGCCCCTCTTCTGTGTGCATCTGTGTTTGAATCTCACCAGTGTTGGGGAGCTCACTACTATTCCTAGTTCTTAAATTTTCTTGTCAACTGGTGGAAATTCCTGTCTTGACTCCCTACTGTTGTTAAAGAGATAAACTCCCTTTAACAATATTAGAGATTGTAGAAGGAATAAAAATCAGATATTACATGTCAGTCTTTTTTTTTTTTTTTTAATCTGTAAAGTGGTGATGCAGTGTTTCAGCATTCAGTTTAAGATACCAAGTGAAGATACCACGATCACTCTAGGTATTTTAAACAGAAGAGGATTTACTGTAGGGAATTAGGTGTGTTTAAAAAGTAATTGTAGAACTAAAGGAGCAAGCATGAAGGGGCCACCCCCTGGGACACTTGAACTTAAGAATGTTACCTAAGGACCAGGGGTTCCGTCCAAGTTCTTCTGCTTAGCACACAAAAAGCCAATGACTGAGATGGACGAGTATTGCAAGGAAGAAGGCTTTAGTCTGGTGCTACAGCCGGGGAGATAGGAGTTCAAATCCATCTCCCTGACCTACTAAAACTAGAAGTTTGTATAGCAGGGAAGAAATATGACAATGCATAAGAAAACAAGAACCTGGGAGGGACAAGGAAGCAATCATGATGAATGTGGTGTCAGGCATCTGATATGGTGATCTGGTGAGTTTCCGTTCTTTGAGACTCTTTGAGAGGCCTGAAAGTCCTATCCTGAGGAAGGAACTCAGATAAAACAAATACAAGTTTCAAGCTTTAAGACTATAAGGATCATTTTCAAGCTTTAAGACCAGAAGGGTCAGATATGTTTATCAAAAAGATCAGTCTAGGCTGGGTGTAGTGGCTCACATCTGTAATGCCAGCACTTTAGGAGGCTGAGGTGGACGGATCACCTGAGGTTAGAAGTTCGAGCCCAGCCTGGCCAACATGATGAAACCCTGTCTCTACTAAAAATACAAAAATTAAGCCAGGTGTGCTGGCAGGCACCTATAATCCCAGCTACTTGGGAGGCTGAGGCAGGAGAATGGCTTGAACCTGGGAGGCAGAGGTTGCAGTGAGCCGAGATCGTGCCACTGCACTCCAGCCTGGGCAACAAGAG
>NW_016107331.1:871425-875122 GCF_001604975.1 Cebus imitator | reverse complement strand
GCAGCGTCTTGCTCTATCTCCCAGTTTGGAGTGCAGTGGCGCCATCTCTGCTCACTGCAGCCTCCACCTCCGTGGTTCAAGCTATTCTCCTGCCAAGGCCTTCCAAGGCATGCCACCACACCTGGCTAATTTTTGTATTTATTTATTTTTTTAGTAGAGACAGGGTTTCACCATGTTGGTCAGGGTGGTCTTGAACTCCTGACCCTGTGATCTGCCCTCCTTGGCTTCCCAAAGTGCTGGGATTATCGGTGTGAGTCATCAAAATATTTTCTTTCTTTTTTTATTTTTTTAGACAGAGTTTTGCTCTTGTTGCCCAGGCTGGAGTGCAATGGTGCAATCTTGGCTTCCTGCCACCTCTGCCTCCTGGATTCAAGCAATTCTTCTGCCTTAGCCTCCTCAGTAGCTGGGATTACACGTGCCCACAACCATACCTGAGTAATTTATTTGTATTTTTAATGGGGTTTTGCCATGTTGGCCAGGCAGGTCTCGAACTCCTGACCTCAGGTGATCTGTCTGCCTTGGCCTCCCAAGGTGCTGGGTTTACGTGAGTGGGCCACTGTGCCCGGCTCAAAATAATTTTCTAAATTTCCTGTGTTTTCTTCTTTTGAGCTATGGGTTATTTAGAAATATGTTTTTAATTTCTAAGTATTTGTGGATTTTCCAGGAGTATTTTTGCTATTAATTTAGAATTTAATTTCATGGTGGCCAGAGGATGTATGCTATATATATTCATTCCTTTTAACTCTATTGTTTTATTTATTTATTTATTTATTTCAATGATGGCGTTTCACCATGTTGGTCAGGCTGGTCTTGAACTCCCGACCTCAGGTGATCCACCTGCCTCGACCTCTCAGAGTACTGGGATTACAGGCGTGAGCCACCGCGCCTGGCCCTTAAATGTATTGTTTTATGGCCTAGAATATGATATATCTTGGTGAATGTTTCCTGTTCCCTTGAAAAGAACATATATTTTACAATTTTCAAGTTGGTTGACGGTGTTACACATATCTTCTCCATCTTTATAAAAATTTTTTGGTCTAATTGTATTAATTACTAGGAAAAAGATTAAATTTCCCAAATATGCCTGTGTTTTTGTTGCTTTCTCCCATTTGGTCAATTTTTGTTTAATGTATTTTGAAGCTCTATTAAATGTATCCACATGAGGATTATTCTCCTTAATGAACTGATCCTTGATCCTTTTCTTTTTCTTTTTCTTTTTTTTTTTTTGACAGAGTCTTGCTCTGTCACCCAGGCTGGAGTGCAGTGGCATGATCTTGGCTCACTGCAATCACTGCCCACCGAATTAAAGTGGTTCTCCTGCCTCAGCCTCTGGAGTAGCTGGAATAACAAGCATGTGCCACCATGCCCAGCTAATTTTTTTATTTTATTTATATTTTTGAGACTGAGTCTTGCTCTGTCGCTCAGGCTGGAGTACAGTGGTGTGATCCTGGCTAACTGCAACCTCTGCCTCCCAGGTTCAAGTGATTCTCCTGCCTCAGCCTCCCAAGTAGCTGGGATTACAGATGTGCATCACCATGCCCAACTAATTTTTGCATTTTTAGTAGAGATGGGGTTTCACCATATTGGCCACGCTGGTCTTGAACTCTTGACTTCAGGTGATCCACCTGCCTTGGCCTCCCAAGTTGTTGGGATTACAGGCGTGAGCCATTGCACCTGGCCTAATTTTTGTATTTTTAGTAAAGATGGGGTTTCTCCATGTTGACCAGGCTGGTCTTGAACTCAAAGTGGTGGAATTATAGGTGTGAGCCACCATGCCTGGCCTATTTTTCTAACAGGGGTCTTCTTTTTAGTATTTGGTATTTATTAATATAGCCATACAACCCTTTTGGCTTTCAACTAATCTGTCTTTATATTTAAAAATGTTTTATTTATTTATTTTATTTTTTTTTTTTTTGAGACAGAATCTCACTTCTGTTGCCCAGGTTGGAGTGCAGTGGCACGACCTTGGCTCACTGCAACCCCCACCTCCTGGGTTTAAGCAGTTCTCTGCCTCAGCCTCCCTCGTAGCTGGGATTACAAGCATGTGCCACCATGCCCGGCTAATTTTTTGTATTTTTAGTACAGACAGGGTTTCATCGTCTTGGCCAGGCTGGTATTGAACTCCTGACTTCATGATCTGCCTGCCTCGGCCTCCCAAAGTGCTGGGATTACAGGCATGAGCCACTGTGCTTGGCCTAAAAGTATGTTTTTAATAAACCTGATAGAGAGAGGCCTTTCTTGGTTTTTAATCCAATCTGACAATCTTTGCTGTTTTGTTTTGAGATGGGATCTTGCTCCGTTGCCCAGGCTGGAGTGCAGTGGTACCATTACAGCTCACTGTACCTTCAACACCCTGGGCTCAAGTGATTCTCCTACCTTAGCTTCCCAAGTAGCTGAGACTACAGACATGCACCACCAGGCATGATTTTTTTTTTGAGACAGAGTCTCACTCTGTCACCCAGGCTGGAGTGCAATGATGTGCTCTTAGCTCACCGCAACCTCCGCCTCCTGGGTTCAAGTGATTCTCTTGCCTCAGCCTCCCAAGTAGCTGGGATTACAGGTGTGCACCACCATGCCCAGGTAATTTTTGTATTTTTAAGTAGAGACAGAGAATTTTTGTATTTTTAAGTAGAGACGGGGTTTCACCATGTTGGCCAAGCTGGTCTTGAACCCCTGACCTCATGGTCTGCCCGCCTCAGCCTCCCAAAGTGCTGGGATTACAGGTGTGAGCCACCGTGTCTGGCTGAACTTTTTTTTTTTTTTTTCACGGAGACACAGTCTTACTATGTTGCCCAGGCTGGTCTCAAACTGCTGTGCTCCAAGTGATCCTTCTGCCTTGGCCTCCCAAAGCGCTGGGATTACATGTGTGAACCATTGTACCTGGCCAATCTTTGCCTTTTAATTGGATGCTTAGATTATTTACATTTAATGTAATGACTCATATGTTTGAGTTTAAGGCTATAAATTGTTGATCAGTTTCCATTTCATTTCCCCTTCTTTTCTTTTTTTTTTTTTCCCCCAATTAATTATTTTTTAGAGATGTGGTCTTGTCCTAACACACAAGCTGGAGTACAGAGGTGCAATCGTAGCTCACTGCAGCCTCAAACTCCTGGGCTCAGGTGGTCTTCCTGCCTCAGCCTCCCAAGTAACTGGAACCTGGCTCACTTCCTCTTCTGTTCATTGTTCTTATCTTTTTTTGAGGAGAGGGCTAATTGAATATTTTTCACTGTCATTATATGCCTTTTGATTTCTTAAGATGTTCTAGGGATTACAGTATGTAGCACCTTGAAAAAGTGAGAAGCATCAAAACTTTATTATTAGTGATAGAAACCAATCGCTAGATAGGCAGATCAATTTACTAGATACTGATTGAATCTTGAAATGATGAATTAAGTAACATGACATGAAAACATTGTAAAAACAGTATTTTATGCTTTGCAGAAATACACAGCTGAGCACAGTGGCTGATGCCTATAATCCCAGCACTTTTTGGGGACTGAGGTGGGTAGATAACTTGAGCCCAGGAGTTCAAGACCAGCCTGGGCAACATAGTGAGACCTCGTCTCTACAAGAGGGTATCTACAAAATATAAAAAAAATTAGCCGGGCGCGGTGGCTCAAGCCTGTAATCCCAGCACTTTGGGAGGCCGAGGCGGGTGGATCACGAGGTCAAGAGATCGAGACCATCCTGGTCAACA
>NW_016107331.1:866647-870725 GCF_001604975.1 Cebus imitator | reverse complement strand
AGATAGATTCTCGCTCTCTTGCCCAGGCTGGAGTACAGTGGTGCTATCTTGGCTCACTGCAACCTTTGCTTCCTGGGTTCAAGCGATTCTCCTGCCTCAGCTTTCTGAGCAGCTGGAATTACAGGAACGCGCCACCCCATCCGGCTAATTTTTGTATTTTTAGTAGAGACAGGGTTTCACCATGTTGGTCAGGCTGGTCTTGAATTCCTGACCTCGTGATCTGCCCATTTTGGCCTCCCAAAGTGCTGGGATTATAGGCATGAGCCACCACACCCTGCCTTATGGTTTTATAAATGTTAAATGGTTAAGAAATACATAAGTACTATGGTAAATTTGGCATTATATTTGAAAAAGACTTGAAATTACCTTCTGGAAATTGGTGTGGAGAGTTAGGTTTTTGAGCAGTTGAGAAGCAGCGGGAGGAGGGTTATCTGGAATTGGATGGAAAGTGATAACATCAGATGTGTTTGGTGTGACTCATTGAGCTGAGTTGTGTGCATTTTGTGTATTACCACGAAGCTCAGTGCATCTTGGTATGGTTTTCTGCTTTCACCTAGTGTGAAGGTCAGCAGATAGAATTGCACATCCTATTGTGCTCAGCTGTTCCCTAACATATCCATCCCGTTGTGGCAATTTTGTGTTTTCAAAGTAAGTATAGAATAAATAGCTCAGGAGTCTTGGACTTGCAGAGCTTCAGGAAGGCTGACCAAGCCTTGCTCCTGTTAGCTGTGTGAGGGAGGGAGCTGGCCCCACTGACTTCCTTTGGACCACCTCCCAGAAAATTGGTGCTGGAAGGGTCTTCTGCTCTTCTGACCCAGTTGTGCTCTATTTCTTCTACCATAATAAACAACTCGACACAGGAACTTCCTATCTTTGGAGGCAGCTGTACTTCACCCTTAGGGAGCTCTGGTTTAATTCTTCTTCCTGCTGGCCTCCCAAGGCTGCAGTGACTTGCCTGTATCCCAGGGAGGGATACAACTATTTTTATATAATAAATTTTTTTTTTTTTGAAATGAGTCTCACCGTGTGCTCTGTCACCCAGGCTGGAGTGCAGTGGCATGATCTCGGCTCATTGGGTTCAAGCGATTCTCCTGCTTCAGCCTCTTGAGTAGCTGGGATTACAGGCCTGTGCTACCACACCCAGCTAATTTTTGTACTTTTAGTAGAGACTGGTTTCAGCATGCTGGTCAGGCTGGTCTCAAACTCCTGACCTTGTGATTCACCCGCCTCGGCCTCCCAAAGTGCTGGGATTACAGGAGTGAGCCACCACGCCCAGCCTTATTTAATAAAGTTAAGAGGCAGAGTGGAAGGTGGGCATGGTCTGGCTCCCGGCTGATCGGGGACCGCAATTGGGTCAATGTTTCTGTTTCTGATTAGAAGAATCCAGTTTCTTTTGTAGTTCATAAGCATGATGATTGGGTTTTCATGCTTGTCTGTGAGATATGCCTCCCTCAAATCTTTTGGCACATTAGCCATCTGACATGAAAAAATAAAAAAAGAATCCCCAGTGTTCGTCCAAACCATAAACTGAAAATTGGGACATGCTGACAAAGGGGAATTGTGCCTCTGGGTATGAGAAATTTCACTCAGAAGCCAAAATATTAGACCTTTTAGCACACTCCAATAGTTTTAAGGATAATGGCCAGGCAGTTTGAAATTAGAACCATAGTGGGAAGTCTTTGGTTGGCAGCTAGCCAGAGAATGTCTCACAGCTGATGATGAGGTTTCTGATGGGCATGATGCCTGTTGCTCCAGGTCCTGGGTTGCCATTCTCAGATGGCTTATGGGCCGTCCATGGGGTTGTGCGAGTCTGGGAAGTCATGATCTAATTCTGGAGCTAGAAGGATCCTTAAGGCAGTGGCATATCCACCTCTCAAGTTATTTCCAGGAAACATCCTGTAGCACAGGGTGCAGGGTATCTTGCAAGGCCACGTAGCTAATCAGCTCATAGCAGGTATTGCCACTGCACTCTGTGGCTTTTGCTATTCTCCAGTGCCCAGTACACACTTGGCCTTTGGTAAATGATGAGAACGTGAATGAGTGGGTATTGGGCTTTTCCCAAAGATAGATAATCTGCTGTCTTTGCAGAGCAGTTCAACAAAGAATCCATAGCTATGGATTTTAAACACAGTCTTATGACTTGATTTGAATTTCAAATTGAATGTTTTTTTTTTTAGTTTTTTGAGGCAGAGTCTTGCTCTATCACCTAGGCTGGAGTGCAGTGGCACAATCTCAGCTCATGACATCTGCTGCCCTTTGCCTCCAGAGTTCAAGCTATTCTCCCGCCTCGACCTCCCAAGTAGTGGGATTATAGATGCCTGCCTCCATGTCTGGCTAATTTTTGTATTTTTAGTAGAGATGGGGTTTTGCCATGTTGGCCGGACTGGTCTCCAACTCCTGACCTCAGTCAGTCCACCTGCCTTGGCCTCCCAAAATGCTGGGATTACAGGTGTGAGCCACCATGTCCAGCTTTGGATTGGGTTTTTATGCTGTATTTTGTTGTAATAAAATCAGTTTACACTTTTTGTTCCCTTCCTTCTTTTAAACTCCCAAGCTGTTGCTTAAGTTATTTTCCAGAAAGTTCTGTTCTATGCATGAATGATAGAATTTAACAGAAAGCAGTTTTTAAGCCTGCACTATCTTACCATTAGCATAGTTGGTGGAAGTTGCAGGTTGAAGAGCTATGGGGCCATTTAGACAGAGCTAGTATAACCAGTGAGATACTTTATGCAAATCATTTTCCCCAGCAGCAGCTTCTGGTTGAAGGCTTTGAGAAGCATGAAGCTGTACATTATTTCCTTCTGGTGGGGCAGGGAGGAATGAGGTTTGCCATGGGATTGCTTTTTTTTTTTTTTTTTGGAGTCAGAGTCTGGCTCTGTCACCAGGCTGGAGCGCAGTGGTACAGTCTCGGCAGAGGGCCTACCAGGTTCAAGCCATTCTCCTGTCTTAGCCTCCCAAGTAGCTGGGACTACAGGCTTACACCACCACACCCAGCTAATTTTTTGTGTTTTTAGTAGAGACGGAGTTTCACCATGTTGGCACGATGGTCTCTTGAACTTGTGATCCACCCGCCTTTGCCTCCCAAAGTGTTGGGATTACAGGGGTGAGCCACTGTGCCCCGCCAGTTGCATATTTTTGGAAGCAAGAGGTCCAGCAGGGCTGAGTCTCTGACTTCTTTTTTTTACGGCAGGGGGTGTGGCAGATAGCAGGACTCAGTGCTTGAGAGGAACACCAATGCTCGTTCCATTTGCCCTTCATTATGGATTGTTTGAGGGTATTCTCTGATTATTTAGAGAACACTGGCAACTGGCGGGGAGGTGGCTCTTCCTTTTAATCCCAGTACTTTGGGAAGCTGAGGTGAGTGGATCACTTGATCCACTCAAGAGTTTGAGACCAGCCTGAGCCACATAGTAAAACCCCATCTCTACAAAAAAATACAAACATTAGCTAGGCGTGGTGGCGTGCGCTTGTAGTTCCAGCTATTCTGGAGGCCGACATGGGAGGATCACCTGAGGCTGAGGTTGAAGCTGCAGTGAGCCATGATTGTGCCACTGCACCGCAGCCTGGGTGACAGTGAGACCCTGTCTTTACAAAAAAAGAGAGAGAGAGAGAGAGAGAGAGAAAGCCCTCCTCTTCCGTTCTCACCATTATCCTTTCTCCTTTCCTGATGTTTGTAAAACACTTAGGGAGTCCTGTGCATAGGTGGTACTTACCCCAAGATGCCGGTAGCGCTCACCAGTCTTTGTGAAAACACTGCCCCTGCCTTTCTTACCAAGGATGTACCTGGCCCCTGGAGCATGCAGTGATACTGCTCAGAAAAGAAACACTGGGGCCAGCGCAGTGGCTCATGCCTGATAATCCACCACTTTTGGAGGCTGAGGCAGGCAGATCACCTGGGGTCAGGAGTTGAAGAATAGCCTGTCCAATATGGTGAAACCCTGTCTCTACAAAAATACAAAGAAGTTGAGCCCGGCATAATGGCGGGAGACTCACTTGAACTCGGGAGGCGGAGGTTGCAGCCAGCCAAGATTGCGCCATTGCACTCCAGCCTGGATGACAGAGCTAGACTGTCTCAAAA
>NW_016107331.1:857892-866637 GCF_001604975.1 Cebus imitator | reverse complement strand
AAAAAAAAAAAAAAAAAAGAAAGAAAGAAAGAAAGGAAACACTGGGCTGGGCAAGGTGGGTGGATCCCCTGAGGTCAGGAGTTCAAGACCAGCCTGGCCAGCATGGTGAAACCCATCTCTACTAAAAATACAAACATTAGTGGGGTGTGGTAGTGGGCGCCTGTAATCTTAGCTACTCAGGAGGCTGAGGCAGGAGAATCGTTTGAACCCAGGAGGCAGAGGTTGCAGTGAGCCGAGATAGTGCCATTGCATTTCAGCCTGGGCCAGACTCCATCTCAAAAAAAACAAACAAAAAAGAAACACTGACTAGTTAAGACTTGGTGATTTTT
The DNA here is from genome assembly GCF_001604975.1 of Cebus imitator. NCBI lineage: Eukaryota > Metazoa > Chordata > Mammalia > Primates > Cebidae > Cebus > Cebus imitator. The sequence goes on along the minus strand of NW_016107331.1, from coordinate 866,308 downwards.
TTTATACAGCTTAGAAATCCTGCAGAATGAACTTGAATCTTGTTTCCAATAGTGCATAGCTATAGAGATTTAAAAAGGACACAAACAAGCAAGGTAGATAATTCCACCACAGCATCCAAATTGACATACATACGTGACTTGACTTAGAGATGGCAGGTTGTACTTAGAGATGGCAGGTTGTACTTTAGAAGTAGTTTACGCTTTAAATATTACCAAGAAGTGTCATATTAAGCTTTAGTACTTAGGACCAGTTGTGTTGGCTCCTGCCTGTAATCCCAGCACTTGTGAGGCGGAGGTGGGCGGATCACCCAAGCAAGGTCAGGAGTTTGAGACCAGCCTGGCCAACCTGGTGAAACCCTGCCTCTACTGAAATGCAAAAATTAGCTGGACGTGGTGGCGTGTGCCTGTAATCCCAGCTACTCAGGAAGCTGAGATAGGAGAATCGTTTGAATCTGGGAGGCAGAGGTTGCAGTAAGCTGAGATCATGCCACTGCACTCCAGCCTGGGCAACAGAGTGAGAATCTGTCTCAAGAAAAAACATTAAAAACATTTAGTACTTAAGCTACTCGTTAAAGTATTTGATGGGAGGAAAAGGATAAACCTGCTTTCTACTGAGAATTCATTTAAACATATTTTTGAGGTGCATTTTTTAGGCTTTTTTGTTCATATAGTTCAGAGGCAGTGTAGCTGAGAAGTTAAGGGCTAATTCTAATGATACGAAGCCTGAGTTCTGGCATATTCTCAGCCGTTTACTGGTGGTGTGCCCTTGATCATTACTTCATCTGTCTGTCATTTAGTTTGTATATCTGTAAAATGGGGTAATCCCTAGGATCTCCTTCATAGGATTTTGCACTTGGAACAGTGGCTGGCCCACAGTATGAGTTCATAAAGGCTAGATGTAGTAGTTATGGGGAGGGCTGTCACTCTCCCTTGGGATACTGATATCCAAATTGCAAGTTGTCAGTAACCTTCATTTGAAGTTTGCTCCACACCTTTTCCATTAAAATAATGTGTAGATCCAATATTTAACCATGATAAAATGGGTTAAAAAGGAGTCCTCAAAAAGAATTGAGAAAAGATGGGTGAACTTTTAAAATAATTTTAGAACGGCCAGGGTTTTTCTAAGCATGACACAAGACCTGTAAGCCAAATTAAACAACTCAAATGACACACAGTGATTCGTAGAACAGAGATTCACTTGACCTAATATGCAGAGTGTTCTTATAAATCAACAGAAAGAGCACAGAAACATTTAAAAGGTAAGGATCGTTTAGGAAAAAAATGCAAATGCCAACAAATGTGAGAAAAAGCTCAGTCTTACTCATAATTTAGGGACTGCAATTCAGCCAGGTGTGGTGGCTCGTGACTGTAATACCAGCTACTCAGGAGGCTAAAGCGTAAGAATCACTTGAACCGAAGAGGGGAGGTTGCAGTGAGCCAAGGTCCCACCACTGCAGTCCAGCCTGGGTGACAGAGCAAGACTCCGTCTCAAAAAAAAAGTACAATTCAAAACGAGAGTTTTAATTGGCAAAGTTAAAAAAGGTGAAAGAAAAGTCTACTTTTCTGAATTTGTGTTTGTTCACTTACGGAGAATTTATTTTGGCATAATCTCTGAATCATAATTAAATATGTTCTTGGATCTAGCAATTCTTTTATTTCTTGTATCATAAGTAAACATGAAACATCTTAATTGAGCACTGATAATGAAGACTAATTTAAAATAAAAAGTTACTAGCCTGATTTGCAGTAGCTTTGAGAGAAAAAAAAAAGTTGCTAGCCTTCTATACAATGAAATATCATGTTGCCATTACAAAGAATGAAATTAACAATGGAATACTATACAGCTTTAATAAGGAAGGAAAACTTGTCACATACTACAATGTAGATGCACCTCAAGGACATTATGCTAAGTGAAATAAAAGTACATAATAAAAGTCACAAAAGGACAAATACTGTATGATTCCACTCATATGAAGTGTCTAAAGTAGTCAAAATCGTGGAAACAGAAAGTAGAAAGGCGGTTGCCAGGGGTGCAGGGGAGGTGGGAGGGAGAACTCATGTTTAGTGGGTATAGTGTTTGAGTGCTGCACAGTGAAAAAGTTCTAGAAATCTGCTGCACAACAACATGAATATACTTAACACTACTGAACTATACACTTAACAAAGATTAGGATGGTAAGTTTAATGTTATGTATGTTTCACCATAGTAAAGAGAAAAGAATAAATCTGTGAATGCGCAGAGAGGGACAGGTAGCCAAGATAACAGTGTTAAGTAGGGGTTGTAAAAAGAGGAGGTTAGAGAACACTGTGTCTGTGATGAACTCAATTATGGTTTCCAATTTGAAAGGCACGTATGTATTCATGTCTGTAGATACATCTATACACAATTAAGAATCCTGAGAGTTTTAAAGATATCCTAGAAATTGCCACCAGTGGTTACTGCAATAGAGTAATAATAGGGTGGAGGGTAGGGGATATTGTTGGGGGCATTTGTTTTTCATTCAACAACTTTAAAGCTTATTTTAGCAAACCTAAATGTGTGTGATTCATCATGTCTTATAATTGTATTTCTAGCACAGTTTCCATTTTGATATCATACCGGCCCTTTGTGGTGGTGGTGGTAGTATGTGATGTGTTTAGAAGTGGGTTTGGAGTGAACAGATTTAGCCCATTTTTGTATTACAAAGGAGACATCAATTTGGTTGCACAACTGATGAAAATGTGGTATAATTTATTTAATCAACATTACCCACAATTTACATATGTAAATGTAGATTTTTCTTAAGTGTAGTGAGGTGAGTGGAGCTAGAAAAAAGGGTACACTACTCCTAAAAGAATGGTGCTAAGATTAAACTGTCAGATCAGTCTTTGCCAAGTGCTCCAGCTGGCTGTGGATTATTAGGAAGTATTGTTCAAAGGGCTGCCTAGGTACAAGACAAGAAAATTGCTGGAGAAATGACTGCTCTGGTGCTAAGATTCAGCCGTTTCAAATGTGCACTCTCTTAAGAAAAGTGAAAGTTGGGACTGAGCTTGGTGGCTTATGCCTATAAACCCAGCACTTTGGGAGGCCAAGGCGGGCACATCAAAAGCTCAGGAGTTTGAGACCAGCCTGGCCAATATGGTGAAACGCTGTCTCTACTAAAAGTGTAAAAATTAGCCAGGTGTGGTGGCGGGTATCTGTAGTCCCATCTACTCGGGAGACTGAAGCAGGACAATGGCTTGATGGAGATTGTGCCACTGCACTCCAGCCTGGGTGGCAGAGCGAGACTCCATCTCGGAGAAAAAAAAGAGTAAAAGTTGAAAGATCTGTAAAATACTTTATGTAAACTTTACAAAGCATTTTACAGCAGACTAATAACTTAAGAAACACATGAAGCAATTTCAGCTCCTAAAGTCCTGGGAATTTGCCTTTGGGGATACTTTGTTCCTATTTAAATTAACAGGTGTTCCAAAAAAAGTCCTAGTTTTATTTTTATTTATTTATTTATTTTTATTTTATTTATTTATTTATTTATTTTTTTTTTTGAGACGGAGTTTCACTCATGTTACCCAGGCTGGAGTGCAATGGCGCGATCTCGGCTCACCGCAACCTCCGCCTCCTGGGTTCAGGCAATTCTCCTGCCTCAGCCTCCTGAGTAGCCGGGATTACAGGCACGCACCACCATGCCCAGCTAATTTTTTGTATTTTTAGTAGAGACGGGGTTTCACCATGTTGACCAGGATGGTCTCGATCTCTTGACCTCGTGATCCACCCGCCTCGGCCTCCCAAAGTGCTGGGATTACAGGCTTGAGCCACCGCGCCCGGCCTAGTTTTATTTTTATTCGTAAATTGGCATTGGAGAGATGTCCACACTTTTACTTCTCCAGTGGCCAGAGATGTCCAACCAAGTGATTTTAGAATTATTATTTGAGTGTCTTTTTTTAAACTTATCCTGAAAGGGCTATATTAGATTATTTTTAAACTAAATAAGTTATTTATAAAGTAAAAAGTAGTTTTACGTAGCTTACAGCCCAGTCATTTAAAGTGTGCAATTCAGGGGTTTTTAGTTTATTTACAGAGTTGTGGAACCATCATGACAACTTAATTTTTGTCACCTCTGTGTTTATTAGCAGTCACTGCCAATTCCCTCCCAAATTCCCTCAGAGCTCCGGCGATTGTTAATCTACTTGCTGTCTCTATGGACTCGCCTATCGTAGACATTTCCTATTAACGAAACCATATAGTGTATAGTCTTTTATGACTGCTTCTTTAACTTCATATGTTCTTAAGTTTCATCCATGTTGTAACATAACGTCGGTACTTCATTCCTTTAATGGAACATACCATGCATTACTTAAACCCATGCACCAACTGATGATCGTTTGGGCTGTTTCCACATTTTAACTGTTGTAAATAATGCTGCTATCAACATTTGTGTACAGGTTTTTGTGTGGATGTATGTTTTCATTTCTCTTGGGTATTTACCTAGGAGTGGAATTGCTGAGTCATGGTAGCTACATTTCACTGTTTTTCAAAGAGATTCTTGCATTTTACATTCTCACCAGCTATGTGTGAGGGTACTAATTTCTCTAAATCTTTGCCAACACTTAGTGTCTTTATAATAGCCATCCTAGTGGATGTGAAGTGGTATCTGATTTTGGTTTGATTTATATTTTTCTAATGGTTTGAATTTACATTTTTCTGACTAATGATATTGAGCATCATTTTATATGTTCATTGGCCATTTGTACATATTTGGAGAAACATTAATTCAGATCTTTTGCCCATTTCTAAATTGGGTTATTTATCTTATTATTATTGAGTTTTAAGAGCTCTTCATGTGTTCTAGACTCCAGTCCCTTATAAGATAAATTATTTGCAAATGTTTTCTCTCATTCTATGACTTTGTCTTTTCACTTTCTTCATGGTATCATTTATAGCACAAAATTTTAAAATTTGATGAACTCTGTATTTTGTTGCTTGTGCTTTTGTTCTTATATCTAAGAAAACTTTGTTTAACCAAAGGTTATGAAGATGGAGTCCTATTTTCTTTCTTTCTTTCTTTTTTTGAGACAAGATCTCTCTCTGTCACCCAGGCTGGGGTTCAGTGGTGCGATCATGGGTCACTGCAGCCTCAACCTCCTAGGCACAAGCTATCCTCCCACCTCAGCCCCTGGAGTAGCTGAGACTGCAGATGCGTGCCACCATGCTTGGCTAATTTTTGTATTTTTTGTAGAGACGGGGTTTCACCATGTTGTCCAGGCTTGTCTAGAATTCCTGGACTCAAGCGATCCTCTCTCCTTGGCCTCCCAAAGTGCTGAGATTATAGGCTTGAGTTACTGTGTTGGCCCTATTTTCTTCTAAGAATTTCATAGTTCTTATATTTAGGCCCTTGATCCATTCTGAGTTACTTTATTTATTTTTTTAAATAGACTTTTGCTCTGTTTCTCAGGCTGGAGTGTGGTGGCACAGGCATGGCTCACTGCAGCCCTAACCTCTCAGGCTGAAGTGATCCTCCTGCCTTGGCCTCCCATGTAGCTGGGACAACAGGTGCGTGCTATTGCTTGGCTAACTTTTTGATATTTTGTAGACAGGGGATCTCACTGTGTTACCCAGGCTGGCCTCCAACTTCTGGGCTCAAGTAATCCTCCGGCCTTGGCCTCCCAAAGTGCTGGGATTACTGGCATAAGCCACTGCACCTGGCCATCCTTAATGAGTTAATTTTTGTTTGTGGCATAGGGAAAGGGTCCAACTTAATTGTTTTGCATTTGAATATCCAGTTCTACCAACATTTGTTAAAAAGACTCTTCTTTCCTAGTTGAATTATCTTGGCAGAATTAGTTGACTATCAGTATTAAGGTTTATTTCGGGGCTCTCAATTCTGTTTTTTGTTTTTTTTTTAATTTGACTGTACATTGGAAGAATTATTCATCTGGAAGTTAGACCTAATGGGGCTGGTGGTCATGACGCTGGAAATTGTGTTTTGGGAACTGGTGACCAGTCATTCTTAGATGGTTGACTCATTTTTTTGTGACCATGAGATTTAAATATTTACAGAGATTTAATTGTAAGTAACAAAGGCCTGCAGTAGATGCTGCTATAGGCATGAGAAATGATTTTGTTTATATAAATCACAAACTATAAATATAGTGGCAGTGGTCACTGGAGCCACCCACATGTCACAGTTAAACTGTTCTCCTGAGTAATGGAGTTGTCAGCACTGAAGTACATACACTTCCTTGCCATGTGGAGCAGTAGCCGGTTCTTTATTTAATATTTTCATTTACTAAGCAATAACTTAATTGGGAAATGAATTTTGATTGGGTTTTCTATAGTTACTGTTTTTTAGAAGTACTATTCCCTTTTTCTCTTTTCCACATTCGATTTGGTGAGATAGTTAAGAATACTGGCTTTGAAATTACCTGGGGCTGTTGCAGTGGCTCATGTCTGTGATCCTAGCACTTGGGAGGCTGAGGTGGGAGGACTGCGTAAAGTCAGGAGTTCAAGACCAGCCTGAGCAAAATCCAGTTTCTACAAAAAATACAAATATTAGCCTGCCTGGTATGCATCTGTAGTTCCAGCTACTCGGGAAGCTAAGGCAGTAAGATGGCTTGAGCCCAAGAGGTTGAGGCTGCATTGTGCTGTGATCATGCCACTATACTCCATCCAGCCTGGGCAATAGAGCAAGACGCTGACTCAAAAAAAAAAGGAAGAGAGAAAGAAAGAAAGAAATTATACCTGGGTGTGGACCCCGTCCTCACCACTAAGGAGCTATGACCTTGGGCAATTTATTTCCTAGAGTCCAAGTGTCCCAACTGCTACAGAGGAGAAAAACAATAATAACAGTAACGACCTTATAGGCTGGGAGAGTTTGTGCCGGTGTCACAGAATCTGTGACAGCACTTGGAAGGGAGTGCTGTGTACATGAGAGAGTCTGCTGCTGTTGCTGCTGCATTATTATTTGTTTTACATGGTTATAAAACTTCCCTTAAGCCCCCTTTGAAAAGACAAACCAGTAGTTGGCAAACAAATTCAAAGAGCAATAGTTTTTTTTGTTCTTGTTTTGAGACAGCCTCGCGCTGGAATGCGGTGGAGGGATCCTGGCTCACTGCAACCTCAGCCTCCTGGGTTCAAATGATTCTCCTGTCTCAGCCTTCTGAGTAGCTGGTGTGCGCCACCAAACCTGGCTAATTTGTTTGTATTTTTAGTAGAGACAGGGTTTCACCATGTTGGCCAGCCTGGTCTTAAATTCCTGACTGCAAGTGATCCGCCTGCCTCAGGCTCCCAAAGTGCTGGGATTGCAGATGTGAGCCACAGCGCCCTGCCTATAGCTTTTTGGAGAGGTGTGAGGTTTGGGTGATGGGGCTGAGGACCCTAGAGCTGCAAGTTCTGGAGCAGGCTGAGCCTCCAAGAGGGACCGAGTTCCTTCTGCCCTGGGAATTTCCTGAGCTGTGGGAGGAGAGCTGGCAACCAGGTAAATCTCCCAGAGTCTGAGGAAATGAGATGCTAGTGCTTTGGAGTGACTAGGTTTAGATCCCAGCCCTGTAAACCTCTGACCTTCCTTTTCGAGGACACTAAGAATAATATTGACAATTAATGTTGCTCTAAGTGCCTTGAAAACATTCTCAGTCCTAATAATCCTATGTTTTAGGAACTACTGTCGTCTGTGTTTTGTATGAGGCAGCAGAGGTGCAGAGCAATTAAGTAGCCTTGTATTGAATGAAATGAGTAAGTATACAGGCTAACATTAAACACTTGTGGACCAGGCACATGTGCTGAGCACTTTACATGGGTGGTTTCATGGGATCTTTACAGATGTTCATCATTATAACTTTATATGGGTAAACAGGTCTGTGTTTTGTTTTGTTTTCCTTTTCTTTTTAATCAGTTAATGTAAGCAGAATGTCTGTGTTTTAGTATTGCTTCACTGGCCAAGAGATTTCTTCCTACATTAGGGAGCAAGTTTCTGTTGTTTACTTTTACCCTTTCATAATGTTGACTTAAACAGTGAATGTTGAACATAGGTGAGTTCAAATTCTTGTTTGTTTATATTATCACTTTTGGTTATTCGATAACTTTAAAGGTTGGTTGCAAAACTATTTTGTTTTTTGTAGCCTCTGAAAAGAGGATTCTGAGATGTTAAATTAGCAAAAAAATTGTGTGTAAGTATGTACAGTACTAGGTGTGGTGGCTCACCTCTGCAATCCCAGTACTTTGGGAGGTCGAGGCAGGCAATTGCCTGAGGTCAGGAGTTAGAGGCCAGCCTGCCCAACATGGTGAAACCCCATCTCTACTAAAAATCCAAAAATTAGCCAGGTATGGTGGCAGGTGCCCATAATCCTAGCTACTGGGGAGGCTGAGGCACAAGAACTGCTTGAACCCAGGAGGCAAAGGTTGCAATGAGCCAAGATCATGCCAGTGCACTCCATCCTGGGC
>NW_016107331.1:844139-856922 GCF_001604975.1 Cebus imitator | reverse complement strand
GTCTCGATCTCTTGACCTCGTGATCCACCCGCCTCGGCCTCCCAAAGTTGCTGGGATTACAGGCTTGAGCCACCGCGCCCGGCCTCGTTCTTTTCTTTTCTTCCTTTTCTGATGGAGTCTCACTCTGATACCCAGGCTGCAGTACAGTGGCACAATCTTGTCTCACTGCAACCTCTGTCTCCTGGGTTCAAGCGATTCTCCTGCCTCAGCCTCCTGAGTAGCTGGGATTACAGGCGCACACCACCACACTGAGCTAATTTTTGTATTTTTAATAGAGATGGGGTTTTACCATGTTGATCAAGTTGCTGTCGAACTCCTGACTTCATGATCCACCCGCCTCGGCCTTCCAAAGTGCTGGGATTACAAGCGTGAGCCACCATGTCAGATTTTTTTTTTTTTTGAAAGATTTTCACTCTGTTTCCCAAGCTGGAGTGCAGTGTGGAGATCACAGCTCGCTGTAGCCTTGACCCCACAGGCTCAGGTGATCCTCTCATCTCAGTCTCCTGGGTAGCTGAGACTACAGGTGCATGCCACCATACCTGGCTAATTTTTTTTTTCATATTATTTATAGAGATGGGGTTTTGCCATGTTGCCCATGCTGGTCTCAAACTGTTGGGTTCAAGTGATTTACCCACCTTGGCCTCTCAAAGTGCTGGGATTACAGATGTGAACCACCATGCCCGGGCAATTGTACTTTTAACTAAAGTCCAAAATAATTTCTAGAAACTATTAAACCTTCTTACTCTGTAAACAGGTTTTTTTTCTTTCTTTTTCATTTTTTTTGAGTCAGAGTCTCACTCTGTTATCCGGGCTGGAGTGCAGTGGCGAAATCTCAACTCACTGCAACCTCTGCTTCCTGGGTTCAAGCGATTCTCATGCCTCAGTCTCCTGAGTAGCTGGAATCACAGGTGTTTACCACCACCCTGGCTAGTTTTTGTATTTTAAACTTTCAGATGATTGACTACAAACATTTGATAGTCAATTTAAAAATAAACATCTATACATGCTATTTTTTTTTTTTTTTTTTATTATTTTTAGTAGAGACAGTTTCGCCACATTGCCTAGGCTGGTCTCAAACAACTGGCCTTAGCCTCCCAAAGGGATCCATCTGCCTCAGCCTCCCAAAGTGCTGGGATTACAGGCGTGAACCACTCCTCCCAGCTGTAAACACAGTTTATTATGAGGTATGCTGTGCTGCTCTAGAGACTGCCCCACTTTAGAGATGGCACCGTAGCTGCATGGCAAAGAGTTTAGGGCCTGGCTCACTGAGTTCATATCTAGACCTTAGGAGAGATCTCAGTTTTGTCATTTGTGAAAAAAATGGAGTTCTTTTTTCCTTTTGCTCTCTTCTTTTATATTTTCTCTACTTATTTTGTCTTTTCCTCATTTTTCAGTCAGTATAGCTTATAACATTTTTTCCGATTATAAAAGTAGGATATAGGCCAGGCACGGTGGTTTACGCCTGTAATCTTAGCACTTTGGGAGGCCAAGGCAAGAGGATCACCTGAGGTCAGGAGTTCGAGACCAGTCTGGCCAATGTGGTGAAACCGCATCCCTACTAAAAATCAAAAATTAGCTGGGCATGGTGGTGGACACCTGTAACCCCAGCTACTCAGGAGGCTGAGACAAGAGAATTGTTTGAACCTGGGAGGTGGATGTTGCAGTGAGCCGAGAGGGCGTCACTGCACTCCAGCCTGGGTGACAGAGCCAGACTCCCATCTCACAAAAAAAAAAAAAAAAAAAAGGCATATTATGCCAACAATTTAAATAATAATGCTTTCTTATTTGTGAAAAATGGCAATATGAGCATTTACTTCATGGGATTATTGTGAGGATGAAATAAATCCATTCTAAGGATTGAGGACCCTACCTCGCACTGAAATGCCCGATGCAATTTCCTATTTTAAAAAATTACTGTTAGTATCACTGCCACAGATTACAGGAATAATGAAGAATGGCTTTCAGAATAGTGATGGGATGCCCAAGGCTGTGCTGTGTTCTCACCAAAAGCGTTGGGAATGGCACATCTCAGGGTCAGGACTAGCCCTCAGGAGGGGCAGTCGAGGGAGGTGCAGCGTCCAGTGGGCTCTTCTAACTGCCTCAAGCCGTAGGTGCATGCACCTGCTTTAGGGTCTCTGGTGATTTTACGTTGCTGTAGGGGAGTAGGTGGAAGAGGGGTCAAAACAGTATACTCCAGATATCCTGAGATCTGGTGAAGGAAAACTGGTTTTAGAGTCCTGTTGGGCTTTAGAATCAGAGACCTGGATTTTGGTTTATCCCAAAGCAGCTTTTGGAAAGTCGTTTAACCTCTAAGACTCAGGTTTCCTCATCTGTCAAATGGAGATTGTGATACTTCCATCAAAGGGCTATTTTTGGACGGGTACAGTGGCTTATGCCTGTAATCCCAGTCCTTTGGGAGGCCAAGGCGGCAGATCATTTGAGGCCAGGAGTTCGAGACCAGCCTGGCCAACATGGCAAAACCCCATCTCTATTAAAAATACAAAAAATTAGCCAGGCGTCATGATGTGCACCTATATGTAGTACCAGCTACTTGGGAGTCTGAGGCATGAGAATTGCTTGATCCCGGGAGGCAGAGGTTGCAGTGAGCTGAGGTTGGTCTGGGTGGCAGAGCTAGACTCTGTCTCAAAGAAAAAAAGAGGTGGCAGGGGGTGGTTGTTTTCTTTTTCCTTTGGAGGCGATTAAATGAAAGGTCTTCAAAGTACCTTAGAGTAGTGCCTTGATACATAGGAAGTACTTAAGAAATGGTAGGTGACTATTACTTTCATTGAGTGCTAGGTAGAGGGATCTCTTTGATTACCGAAGACACTCCCATCTTTAATTTTGGTGTTTTGATGGAAGTACAGGATATGCTTCTCTGCCTTCTTAAATTGTTGAACTTGCTGCAAAGTTTGACACTTTGAAGTAGAACTGGGACTCTGGGGCTTTGTTCTGTCTTTAGGGCTTTGTTCTCTGCCCTTGGGTACACACACACACGTGTGCATGTGTGAGTGCCTATTATACAGGGGCATGGGATAACCTGGTTCTTCCCAAGGCAGTGTGGAAGTAGCAACGCTGCTGTCTTTGTCTTTTCGGGTGTTGCTGGTCTCCTCTGTCAGCACCATCAAGGCTTTGCTGCTCATTGCGCTCATCAGCAGGGTGCTGTGTTAGAAAGAAGGAGAATGAGTTCCAAGAATAAGGTAACTTATCCAGGCTTCACATTTGTCTGTATGTTGGGAATGACGCTACTCTCCCTGCCTGCCTTGTGGAGTGGTTATACAGATAGAATGAGAGGAAGGTTGTGAAGGTGTGATCAAAGTGTTACACCAATAATTAAACATTGTAACGTATTGCAAAGAAATACAAATGTCAGGCGTGTCGCTCACGTAGAGAGACCACCAGGCAGGCTTTGTGTGGGCAACAAGGCTGTTTGATTTCGTGCTTGGGTGCAAGCAGGCCAAGTCTGAGAAGGGAGTTAGGCAAAGGGGATAGGAAAGGGGACTGGTTATATAGCTTGGGGCAAATGGTCAGTAAAAGGTGGTACTCTATCCTGGGGCGTGGAAGGGTGTCATGGGATGCATGATCACGAGGGTAGGGGTCATTTATTACAAACAGGCATGATTATAAGGGTGGGGATGCATGATCACAAGAGTATGGGTTATTTATTACAAACAGGCATGATCATAAGGGGGGGTTGTTGGTTGCAAGCAGAGGGGAGGGCGCAGTAAATTACGTAGTCACAAGGGTGGGGGTCTTGAGAAACGCAACGTCCAGAGGGAAATTTTTGCAAGGCTGAGCAGGAACAATGGTTGCAAGTTGCAGGGGAGAGCAATTAGTTGAGGCAGGAACGCGTTGTTTCTCTTCTTTCTGTGGTTACTTGTGGTTACTTCAGACTTTCTGGCTCGTGGGGACCATCCAGAGGTGTACGTGCAGGTCACCAAGGCTATAATGGCCAGGCTTGGACGTGGAGGCCTGACATTCCCATCTTCTTATATATGTATGAAGAACAAAGTTAGAGGAGAAGGGAGTAGGGGCAATGTTTCTCATGGCTTCTTTGAGCGTGATGGGGCTGTACAGACACCTAAAAGAAAAGTCTGTGATTCTTGTAGTTTAGGGGAAGCCTTGGGCCAAGGTTGGGATAGTGTCCAGTGTAGGAGTAGTCCCAGAAGACTTGGATTGAAAAAGGATAAGAGAGGTGTCACACTGCATCTTCACATTAGCAGAGCATTGCCTGGAATTCATGAGTGATGGATTGGTGTTCCTAGTTGATCCCAGAAGGGTGAAGGCTATGAAATAGGGCTGGGGATAAGACAGGCAAATGAATGGGGAGGCTTGGCAGGGCATCTTGTTTTAAGCAGCCGACAGATCCTGGGATAGTGGGTGATGTTGTGGGGTTGTTAAAAGTAGCATTTGCCGTATAGAGTGATTAGTGATGGCCTGGCTGTGATTTTGTTGGACTCAAGAGACGAATCGGAAAATAAAAGGTCTGAATGAGAAAAGAAGGAAGACTGGTATTAAGGGGGTAAGGATTGGAAAGAGCCAGGACATCCAGCTAGAAAATGGCCAGGCGGGTTTGGCATAGTCATTTGCCTGATGAGTAAATTTTGGGGCCTTGTCTTTGAGCCTTCTGATACTATCATAAACTAGGCCGGACTGATTTAAGTAAAAGCAGCATTCCTTATTTAGAAATATACAGAGTCCTCTCTTATCTGCATTGAGTCAAGTCCATGATGGTTTTGAAGGACAGCTACAGCTAAAGAGTTGATTTGAGCTTGCAGGACGGACAAGGTATTATAATGTCTGTAATACTAGCAGAGAAATCAGTAGACAGACTGCAGAATGTTGTGACAGAGGTAGTGACTGCCACTATGCCAGTTCCAAGGCCCACAGTGGAGGCTGTAAGCCCTATTCTTATAAGAAATGGAATTAGCTGGATGTCTCTTTGCCGAGTAGGTGTCATTAGGGGGACAGGCATGGTTCATTACCATTGGCGAATTGGATTCTAGGAATAAGGAAGACTAAGGCACAGGTGCCTGTCCATTTAGTAGGCAGACACATATAGGTGGAAGAGCCACATAAGAAGAGGCCTGGGGCAAGGCAGAATTGAAAATGTAGGGTGAAAAGGTGGGAGGAATCCTTGAAAGGGGAGTCAGATACCCAAACTCCTAAAGATCCAGCAAGGACAGCAGCCGTTAGAGGTTGAAAGGGAGATTGTTGGGGTAACTGTGTAGTGGGGGGTGGTTTGATTTTCATAATGTGTGAGGAGGCGCATAGTATCAACAAATAGTCTGCTACTGACATTTGTAGGGCCGGGTATGAGTAAGCATGAAGGGGGCTAGGAGGAGAATCTGAGGAACAGGGAGAGGGTAGCCAAGGATGGTGTGAGAGACAGGGAAGGTGCCGGCCTAGGCAATAATAACTGTTACTGTTTTTGAGGTTATTAGTAGTGATAGAGGGTTTGTCAGTGAAGTGAATATGCTCCTAAAGGCATATTAACGTGTGTGTCAGGGCTTTGGAGATGAAGAGTAAAGACTTAGGAGGCACCTGGCTAAGACGGAAATTCCAGTTCTATTTACTAGATGTGTCTGTGTTTGATCCATTTTCTCATTGTAATAGAGATGGATGATAACAACATAGGGCTGTGATAAACAAATTCAGTAATATATATATAGAACCTAGTGAAGTATATATTGCACATACAGGTACTCAAAAAGTTGTGCTTGGGTCGGGTGCGGTGGCTCACACCTGTAATCCCAGCACTTTGGGAGGCTGAAGCAGATGGATCACCTGAGGTCAGGAGTTCAAGACCAGCCTGGGCAACATGGTGAAACCCCATCTCTACTAAAAATACAAAAGTTAGCGGGATGTGGTGGCACACCCCTGTAATCTCAGCTACTCAGGAGGCTGAGGCAGGAGAATCACTTGAACTCAGGAGGTAGAGGCTGCAGTGCGCTGAGATCACTCCATTGCACTCCAGCCTAGGCGACAAAAGTGAAACTTCGTCATACACACACACACATGTACACACCCCAAAACTTCTGGGTTGGATGTGGTGAGGCCGCAATTTTGGAGTTGGTCCCCATGTGGTCCAGTTTTGTTCTTAGGGAGTAAGTCTCTGTTTCAGAAACCACTGTATCACAAATTCTCAAGTGTCCTTGTAGACACCTAACTTGTCCGTGATGTTGTGAGGCAATAACTGGAGATAAAGATTCAGCAAAGTTTTGTCCTGCCACTGAGAAATTACCTTGAAACAGTGGCCCATCCACAGTTGCAAAGTGGGGGTGATTGTTCTTCAGGGTGCACAGTGCAGCAGATGTTCCTGTATGCCCTCTATGTTTGTTCCTCAGTGTCTGGAAAGGGCTTACCCCAGAGAGTGAGCTTGGGACCATTTTTGTTAAAGCCATTATTATTATTATTATTATTATTATTATTATTTGAGACAGTCTCACTTTGTCACCCAGGCCGGAGTGCAGTGGTGTGATCATACCTCACTTCAGTCTCCACCTCCTAGATTTAAGTGATTGTCCTTGCCTCAGCCTCTCAAGTAGCTGGGACTGCAGATGGCACCACTATGCCTAGCTAGTTTAAAAAAACTTTTTTGTAGAGCTGATGTCTCCCTATGTTACCCAGGGTGGTCTTGAACTCCTGGGCTCAAGAGGTCCTCCTACCTTGGCCTCCCTAAGTGCCAGGATTATAGGTGTGACCCACCATATCCAGCCAGGAAAACTATCCTTGAAACTCATTTTATATAGTATTTATTTTCTTTTGATGTTCATTAATTTTTTTTTTTTTTGCCAAAGTTGTCTTGCTTTTTAATGTAGACCAATGGAATGCATTTTACAGACAACAAAACATATCCTTTATGGTGGGTGGCAAATTAAATGAGCTTTTTACTTTTTTCTACTCTTTGATTCTTTACCTATTAAAATATTTCCATTTTCTGTTCATTTAAAAGACTGATGAAATTCATGCTTAATGTTAAACCTTGAAAACACAGAATAAAGAAAACAAAGGCCATCTAACATCCCATAATCTTGGTTAATATTCTCGTGTATTCATCTTTCCCAAGGATGTGTCCATTAGCATTTTTTTCCATGTTGAATTACAGATAACTTTTTCAGAGACTCTCATGATTCCCTTATCTGTTATATTGGAGTCATGTGTGGTCTCGCTGGAAACTTGCTTTTGTTATTTGCCATTACCAAAGGCCCCTTCTGAATGAAGAGCTAGGGCAGCTGGCTGTTGGTGTGTGGCAGACATCATCACTTGAACATGGGATTGTTAAAGGTGCAGTTTGAATACAGACCTATGCCTGCTGCAGGCTGATATCAGATGATCCCCTGGGGAATTTTTTTTTTAAACCTTGCAGGCTCCAGTTCTTCTTCAGCAGGTCTGGGCTGGAGCCTGAGACTCCCCGTGATGCCCATGCAGCTGTTGGTGAGCCTCCTTTGGAGTGCCATTGAGCCAAGGTCCTCTAGCATGGCCTAGGGCTCTCTGCTCTTGCAGTAAGGCAGTCTCTGCTTTTGCTCTGCTTGGGGCTGACCTCTTTGGGGGTCTTCCTCCACTTCCTGGCTCTTTTCTCTCATCCATGCTGCTCAGGACCCCATTTCTTCCCTGCTGTCTCATGCACACATCCACTCTGCTCCTGTCATTCCGGCAGGCTCCTCCATCTCCCCAGGGCACCCCTCCTACCGCCACCACTCCGCCACTGCATCAGAGTCCTTTCTTTCCAGTTACTACTTAATTGCTCCCCCCCGCACCCCTCACTTCATCCCTCAGTTTCCTATCTGGGAGCCCTCAGATTCCTTTCTCTCTCTGGAGGGCAGTGACTCCCACCTCAGAGGCGCCATCAGCAGCCATGTCCTGGCCCCAAACTGGCTTCCCACTTGGGGCTCCCTGAGTGTTAAGGCCTTGGATTTCCTTGCCCGGGAAGGAAGGAGGGGTGAGAAAGATCCTGAATCTTCAAAGGAGCCCTCTTTGCCCAGTCCAACATCTACTCCACCCAGCTGACTAGAGAAATAAATGCTAGGTTTGCCTGAACAAATAACAGTAATTAAGATTTGTTTCCTGAACAGCCTTCCCCTTTGGTCTGTTTACTTTGCAGCCCAATAACAGTCAGCCTGGCTTTGAGGTCCATTGTGTTTGATTTTGATGCTGGGGTGCTGGTCTTCACAATCTAGAAGGCTGTTAGA
Organism: Cebus imitator; assembly: GCF_001604975.1. Taxonomy (NCBI): domain Eukaryota; kingdom Metazoa; phylum Chordata; class Mammalia; order Primates; family Cebidae; genus Cebus; species Cebus imitator. The sequence continues at coordinate 848,733 of NW_016107331.1, read as the reverse complement.
AGACACCTGCCTTGTAATTTTGAAAAGGAGAGGGAACACTGCTGCCAACATGAGCAAGTGACTTGTTTCTCTCTCATTTTTTTTTTTTTTTTTTTGAGATGGAGTCTCCCTCTATCGCCCAGGCTGGAGTGTAGTGGCACCAGCTGGGCCCAGTGGAACCTCTGCCTCCCGAGTTCAGGCAGTTCTCTTGCCTCAGCCTCCCTAGTAGCTGAGATCACAGGCATATGCCACCACGCCCAGCTAATTTTTTGTAGTTTTAGTAGAGACAGGGTTTTGCCATGTTGGCCAGGCTGGTCTCAACTCCTCACCTCAGGTGATCTGCCCTCTTTGACCTCCCAAAGTGCTGGGATTACAGACTTGAGGCCCCGCACCTGGCCTGTGACTTGCTTCTGTCTCTATATTCCCACACTTGCTTGTGTAGCCAATATCCTGAATTAAAAAAAAGGTAAAAGTTGGGGGGTGGTGATGTAAGATTATTTTAATTTCTGTTGATGACAGAAGAAATAAGTATGATTTAGAAGTGCCTTCATTTGGCCCTGGTTCCTTTTGCAAATGTATTTTAAGAGCATTAACAGGAGTTTCTCAAGGTAGGGGTGAGGGGGTAATTGCATGGCAGTTTTCTGCCCGTTGGTGCCATCAAGGCAGCTGGTACTTGAATGCAGGCATCCTCACAAAGGCTGTCTGGGGCTTTGTGCCAGCTTGCTTTGGAATGAGGACCTGCTTCAGAAGTGGATAGGGGTGCTGATAAAACCCACTGGGCGTCTGGCAGTGCTTACTTGAAAAGGCAATGAATAGTGGCTACTGGGGGAAAGGCACACACTTATTCAGTCCTTCCATTTCAAGCTGGAAGTGGAAGAAGAAGATGAATTTCAAGGGTGAAGAGGGGAGAGCTGGAAATAAGGCTTCCTGAAGTTTGAGGGATGATGAAGCCTAAAGTTAACTGTGAGAAAAAGTGTTTTCTCAGCTATAGGAAAACTGTGCAGCTGTTACTCCAAGAAAAAGCTGTTAAACCAGGACTTTCATGTCACTACCAGGCATCCAGAACATGGGGTGGGTTAGAGGAGCGAGGGCAACCCTGTAGGAGGGACGTGAGTCCTGAGAGGTTAGTGTGGGCCTCTGCCTCCCTTTCCCCTTCCCCTGATCCGGCCTCTGCGCACTGGTGCCATCCAGGTACAGCTGTGGTTTTCCAAACCAGAGGCCTGTTGACTGACTTTTCTTTTTCTAATTTATGTATTTATGTGAAAAGTATTAGGCTTGAAATAATCATCTTTTATTTTCTTTTTCTAATTTATGTATTTATGTGAAAAGTATTAGGCTTGAAATAATCATCTTTTACTGGACACTGTGAATCCTAAAGAATAGGATTTTATGGAATCTAAGGAAGGTGAAGTGTACAAGTTTTTCTTTGTATGAGCGCTTGCTGCTAGACTAACCACCTTGAAAGAGAAACATCTTGTGACTGGGCAGAGGAGTGGGTCAGAGGTATTCTTTTGAGTTGTGAGCCCTTTCTGTGATGCGGCTCCGCCAGTGGTTGAATTTGCACGTAGGGTGATTCAGTCTGCTGTCTGCTTCTCAGAAGTGGGGGAAGGGTGGTAGATGAGGGTGGGGCATTGCACAGCCTGCCTGTAGCTGTTCAAGAGCACCAGGGTTTTGTTGTTTTTTTTTTTTGACATGGAGTCTTGCTCTGTTGCCATACTAGAGTGCAGTGGAGTGATCTCAGCTAACTGCAACCTCCGGCTCCCTAGTTCAAGCAATTCTCCTGCTCAGCCTCCCAAGTAGCCGGGATTACAGGCATGCACCACCACGCCCAGCTAATTTTTTTTTTGAAATGAAATTTCCCTCCTGTTGCCCAGGCTGGAGTGCAGTGGCAAGATCTCTGCTCACCGCAACCTCCGCCTTCCAGGTTCATGCAATTCTCCTGCCTCAGTCTTCTGAGTAGCTGGGATTACAGGCATGTGCCATCACGCCCAGCACATTTTGTGTGTTTTTAATAGAGATGGGATTTTTATATGTTAGTCAGGCTGGTCTTGAACTCTCGACCTCAGGTGACCCACCTACCTGGTCCTCCCATAGTATTGGGATTATAGGCGTGAGCCACTGCGCTCGACCAAGAGCATCAGTTTTGTGACCACCCCAGGGTTAATGCATCATGTGATGGCTTTTCGTTTTAACTGTCATGATGGAAACCTTTCAAAATGTATTGGACTCTGAAACACTTACTGCCTTCTCACTAGGATCCGCAGAGCGGTTTTGTTTTTGTTTTTTTTGTTTTAGATACAGTTTCACTCTTGTTGCCCAGGCTGGAGTGCAATGGCATGATCTTGACTCACCGTAACCTCTGCTTCCCGGGTTCAAGCAATTCTGTTTCCTCAGCTTCCTGAGTAGCTGGGACTACAGGCATGCACCACCACACCTGGCTAATTTTGTATTTTTGGGAGAGATGGGGTTTCTCCATCTTGATCAGGCTGGTATTGAACTCCCGACCTCAGGTAATCCACCCACTTCGGCCTCCCAAAGTGCTGGGATTACAGGAGTGAGCCACCGCGCCTGGCAGCAGAACATATTTTAAAGCTACTAACAATGATTTCATTGTGGTCTTGAGTGTCTGTTAGTGTATTACACAGTAGATAGAAAAGTGTGAAACTCGAAGGCTGAGCTACTAGTTCCTTCCTTTTCCAGAATTCTGAGTTGTTTGCACTGGTGTGTTTTTTGATGGTCCACTGATGCTTGTCACTAGATTTATCCTTAAACTAAATCACCTAACCTTTCTGGGCCTCAGTTTTCACATCAGGAAAATAGAAGGCCTGGACTAGATCAGGGACTTTCAGTGCAGGTTCTGGGGTGTATCCCCATTTGGGTTGAATTTTCTGGATGCTGAGTATGATAAGAACCCACTGAAATATGAGCTTCATGAGAGCAGGGACTATACTACTAAATCCTAGAACCGGTGCCCACTCACTGGTAAGCATTGGATAAATACTGTATGAATATATAACTACATTTGTGGTATGATATTGCATCCTTATGCATTATGTATTGTGCATAGAATTTCATCTGGTGGAGAAAGGCGCGCCCTTGCCGCTAAATCCTTAAAGCTTCTGGCGCAACTTGAGTTCTAAGGTCCTCTGCACTCCAGCTATCTGAGAGCAGTGAAATGAGCTCCTTTCTGTTTCCACGCCAAGCATACGGGCATCTAGCTGGCTCTGGGGCCTGTCACCAGCCTAGAAAGCACTCTGTGGCTTGGCAGAGTTTGTGGATTGGGCTGGCACATAGCACCACTTGGAAAGGGCTTGTCAGGTTTCTCCCTTGCAGCATAATCTCCATGACACAATGAGGCAAATTTTGGGTTTAGCGTTTCACCAGCTGCTGGTTGATAAGCTACTATTTATAAAATAGAACAAGCAGGGTTTCTGCCCACCTCCTTTTTTACTGAGACTATTTAAAACTAATTTTATTTTATAAATTAAAAGTCAAACTTTTTAATAAATGTATTTTAATTAAAAATAAAACTTACTAAAATAAAATATTAAAATTAAAAATTAAAAAGTAAAAATCAAAGTTTATAAATTAAATAAAATAAAACCAGTTTTTACTATATTTAATTTATTTTTTTAGAGATAGAGTCTCACTCTGTTGCCCATGTTGAAGTGCAGTGGTGCAATCTCAGCTCACTGTACCCTCCACCTTCAGGGCTTAATCCATCCTCCTACCTCAGCCTTCCAAGAAACTGAGACTACAAGCTTATGTCACCATGCCCGGCTAATTTTTTTCATTTTTTGAGATGGAGTCCCACTCTGTGGCCCAGGCTGGAGTGAAGTGGCACGATCTCTGCTCACCGCAACCTCTGCCTCCCGGGTTCAAGCGATTCAGCCTCCCAGGTAGCTGGGATTAGAGGCACCCGCCACCACGCTAATTTCTGTATTTTTAGTAGAGACAGGGTTTTAACATGTTGGTAAGGCTGGTCTCGAACTCCTGACCTCATGATCCACCCTCCTTGGCCTCCTAAAGTGCTGGGATTACAGGCGTGAGCCACCACGCCTGGTCCTAGTTTTCGTATTTTTTCTTTCTTTTGTTTTCTTTTCCTTTTTCTTTTTCTTTTCTTTCTTTCAACACAGTCATGCTCTGTTGCCAGGTGCCTGGCGCCAGGCTGGAGGAGGAGGAGTGCAGTGGCGTGATCTAGGCTCACTGCAACCTCTGCCTCCTGGGTTCAAGTGATTCAGCCTCCTGAGTAGCTGGGACTATAGGTGCATGCCACCAGGCCCAGCTAATTTTTGTATTTTTTAGTAGAGACAGGGTTTCGCCATGTTGGCCAGGATGGTCTGGATCTCTTGACCTTGTTATCTGCCTGCTTTGGCCTCCCAAAGTGTTGGGATTATAGGCGTGAGCCACTGCTCCCGGCCAATTTTTGTATTTTTTATAGAGACAGTGTCTCACTATGTCACCCAAGCTGGTCTCAAACTCCTGAATTCAAGCTATTCACCTGCCTTGGCCTCCCAAAGTGCTGGGATTACAGGCATGAGCCACTGTACCCAACCCTAAAACTAATTTTAAAAAACATTTTAAAACCCAATAAATACTTTTGTTTTCTCCTATT
>NW_016107331.1:823438-843819 GCF_001604975.1 Cebus imitator | reverse complement strand
AAAGTGCTGGGATTACAGGCGTGAGTTACTGTGCCCGGCCTAACTCACCTTTTTCAGCCCTCTTCTCCCACAGGTATTTGTTGCTTCAGTGGGTGCAAATGAATGTTCCAACAGCTCTTGTTTCTTCCTTAGTGGGAATGAAGGCGTAAAGACGGCTTTAGCTTTCCAGCAGGTGTTCTCACGCACATAGAAGTGCTATTCTCGCAAGTTGCCAGCATGCTGTTCTGTGTTAAGACTGAAGGTGGTGAGCCCCGACAATCTGACTGTGGAGATGGCTCTTGCTCTGCACCCCTAACTCAGTGGCTTTTAACTGGGGAGCCATTGTCTGGAGACATTTCTGATCGTCACGCCTTGCAGGGAAGAGGGAGAGTTGCAGCTGGCATCTAGCGGTGGAGGCAGGGATGTTGCTGAACATCAGCATCTGGTCTACAGGACAGCCCCTCACAAGAAAGAACTTTCTGGACCCCAGTGTCAATCGTGCTGAGTCTGAGAAATCTTGCTCTGAAGGATCTGCCTCTCAGGAACGTTTGTTTTCTGTTGAGTTGTCAGAAGGGAGGTTGTTTACCCTTCAGCCTCAAACCCTATAGATCGTACCAACCTGCTGAAATGTATCAAGTGTAATGAGATATTTTTTTATAGAGAGGGCAGTGTAATGGAATGATTCAAAGAATCCCGCTGTTGTCTGAGAACAGAGGACTCGATAAACATTCTTTTGGTGCTGAAAGTAACCCTAACCTCCTGAGAAAGAAATGCCAAAAAAGGAGAGAACATCTTTGCCCCGGACTCCATTGCAACCCCAAAGCTGGTTGCTGGCTTTGCATTGTTCACAGCCTGTTCTTGCCCATTTCATACTTGGTTCTGGTGGCTGGAGATACTACGCTGACCCTTCACTGTTGGTTTCATGGAAATGTTCAATATGGAAAATAACACAGCTCTAGTATGTTGAAACTTGTGTGAGAAATCACTTGTCAGAAACTCCTCTCTCATGGTCCCCACAATCCTGCTGGCACAATTATGGGTGTGATTATGAAAGCCTTAGTGCTGTAGGGGATTCTCTGAACTCAAAATTTAAGAAACCTAGGTAAAGGAACTATAAGAGTGTATTTCCAACGTAGGGAAATACATAGCTTTCTGTTCAACCTCTTGAACTTTTAGGTAGCCATTTTAATCTGTTCTTGCATTGCTGTAAAGAAATACCTGAGACTGAGTAATTTATAAAGAAAAGAGGTTTAAGTGGCTCACCATTCTGCAGGCTGTACAGGAAGCATAGCGGGTTCTGCTTTCAGGGAGGCCTCAGGAAACTTCCAATTATTGCAGAAGGCAAAGGAGGAGCAGGTGTCTTACATGACAGGAGCAGGAGCAAGAGAGAGAGTGAGTGAAAAGATGCCACAGTTTTAGATGACCAGCTCTCATGAGAGCACACTCCCTATTGTGAGAACAGTACCCAGTGGATGGTGCTAAACCATTCATGAGAAATCTTCCCCTATGATTCAGTCACCTCCCACCAGGCCCCACCTCTGACATTAAGGATTACAATTCTACATGAGATTTGGGTGGAGACACACAAATCCAAGCCATGTCGATAGCTGTTTAATTTTTTTCATTTTATTTTTAAATGCTTCAAATTCTACCAAGTTTTGGTTTATTTATATTAAACTCTAAAAAGTTTTACAAGGCTTAAGGAATTTTTTTTCTTGCAGGGTGAAAAACACATACATAAAATTTACCATCTTAATCATTTTTTGAGATGGGAGTTTCACTTTTGTTGCCCAGGTTGGAATGCAATGGCACAATCTTGGCTCACTGCAACCTACACCTCCCAGGTTCAAGTGATTCTCCTACCTCCGCCTCCCGAGTAGCTGGGATTACAGGCATGTGCTGCCACACCCAGCTAATTTTGCATTTTTAGTAAAGAAGGGGTTTCACCGTGTTGGTCAGTCTGGTCTCCAACTCATGGCCTCAAGTGATCTGCCCACCTTGGCCTCCCAAAGTGCTAGGATTACAAGCTTGAGCCACTGTGCCCGACCCAACTATTTTTAAGTATACAGGACAGTAGGTTTTTTTTGTTTGTTTTTTTTTTAATGCCTCACTTATGGTGATAGTTCACTCTGGCTGTTTTCTTCCAATCACATAGCTGAAGTAGGTTTGATTTACTCAGTGGCTGATGCATTTAACAAATATATGAGGGCTTACGCCTATGAGGTGGAACAGGAATGTTTTGTTTTCTTCCAAAATAGAAACTTGTAATGTTTTTCTAATTATAAGATGTATGCTTGTTGTGGAGAGTTCAGAAAATGCAGAGGAGCGTAGTCACTCATAATTCTACAACTCTGTTAACTACTGTTGGTATATTGGTATATCCTTCTAGTTTGTTTTTTGTTGTTAGTGCTGATCTATGGCTTGTTACATTTTTACCCAAAATGATGTCATACTTGATACTATTATGTTAACGGTTTTCAGTTTCTACAGTGTGGATGTCTTTCGATGGCCGTACATTTTTCTGTATAACCTGTATCATCATTTCAGTTGGTGTATTATATTCTATAATATGAACCTTTCATAATTTAATTGATCTTAAATCATACTCTTTTTATTGAACATTCAGGTTTCTTCTCTGAAACCACATGTATTAGATGTATAATAGATGTCATGTAGATGGTCATTCTTATGTATATCTTTGTTTTCTTGCTTAGGGTAGAATCAAGGTTTCTTGTTTACTGTGGCATTCCCAGGAATTAACAAAGCACATAGCAGGCATAGAGTATAGTAAATATTAGCAGAGTGAATGAATGGCCTTGTTATCTCCATAGGATTAGGAATAGGGCTTTTAATCAGGGGTAGGACTTGGTGAGGCAGGGAGCTTGGTGATTGGGGTGGTTGAGCTGCCTGGGGCAAGGCACTAGAAGAAGCCATGCAGGTTCACTGAGGCCATTGAGAGGTTGTATGTGAGACAGGAAGGGACACAGAAAGGGAAGTGACCTCTTCAGATACTTACTGAATGCTTACTGTACACACAGGGGCAGGGAAGAAAAATTGCTTCCTTTTTCCAATGTAGCCTGTCTCCCTTCTATAGGAAACCGAAGTTCAAAGCCAGTTTCAGGCCAGTGTTACCTGTCTTGTTCACGCACCTATGCCAGTAGTAAGTGAAGAAGAATGGCAAAGAGCCTACCAGATTTAAATAAGTCTAGCACTTGCCGGCTCTGACCTTAAGCTGCCTAACCTCTCTGAGCCCTGCTCTCATCTCTGTAAAATAGGGATGATTGTTAATCGGTAATAATAATAGTTGTATCTTGCAGAGAGCAAGAGATGAATAAGTGTTAACTATTGGTAGCTAATATTATTGTGGATTCAGTAAGCTTTCTGTTTTTTTGAGACAGAGTCTCTTTGGCTGGAGTGTAGCGATCTCGGCTAACTACAACCTCCGCATCCCCAGTTCAATCGATTCTCCTGCCTCAGCCTCCCAAGTAGCTGGGATTACAGGTACCCGCCACCACATCCAGCTAATTTTTGTATTTTTAGTAGAGACAGGGTTTCACCATATTGTCCAGGCTGATCTCGAGCTCCTGGCCTCAAGTGATCCACCTTCCTCGACCTCCCAAAGTGTTGGGATTACAGGTGTAAGCCACCGCACCTGGCTGATTCAGTAAGCTTTCATAGGTTGCCGTGTATTCTTTTGTATGGGGGAAAGCCACTGTAAGCCCCGGAAAAACCGCATGTGTATGTGTTGAGTTTTCCAGAATACAGCCGTTTGTGAATTAGGAACTACCTGCAGCTACACCGATTGTGCAGAAACTCCTTTATTGAGCAGAGGAATTTTTGTGCTTGTTCTCCTAGCTTTTAAGTTGCACCATGTCATTGCATAACCATCAAGAAAAGACAGTACCTGGCACTGTGGTGCCACTCCGCCCCCCACCCCGCCAGTGCCCTCTTATAGTGGAAAGAAAGGTCTATCTAAGCTCAGTGGAAGCTGTTTCTGAGCTTGGGATGGGGAGAATATGCCACAAAGTGTTTGTTGTTGGGTCCAGAATTTCAGTGAATGTTGCTCTTCAAGGTAGAGAATTGTTCATTTCTTCTGCAGACCACAATTCACTCAAAGGTAACCCCAAAGCTTCAAAAGAGAAGGAAGGGAATGAAGCCCTGACCCAGCATGGGTAGTACTATATATTACTGAAGGATGTGGAAATGTGTAGTTAAAAGATGCAGTACTGTTTACTCGAATAAAAAAAATTTGAACCCAGTTTTAGGTTTTTAATGCTTTTTTTTTTTTGAGACGAGTTTCACTCTATCACCAGGCTGGAGTGCAGTGGTGTGATCTGGGCTCATTGCAACCTCTGCCTCCCAGGTTCAAGCAATTCTCCTACCTCAGCCTCCAGAGTAGCTGGTACTACAGGTATGTGCCACCATGCCGGGTTAATTTTTTTATATTTTTAGTAGAGATGGAGTTTCACCATGTTGGCCAGGATGGTCTTGATCTCTTGACCTATGATCCACCAAGCCCAAAGTGCTGGGATTACAGGCACGAGCCACCACACCCAGCCAGTGCTTTTCTTCTGTTTCCTTGGTGCTGCAGCCTCCCAGCATGCCCAGGAACGCCTGAGTTCTAACAGCTTGGTCAGCTTCAATGTTTGAGGAACTTCCCCGCTGTTCCCCGTCCCACTGCTGTTTATTAAGGAACAGTATTATGATTTTTGTAGCTCACAGAAAACTCTTAATGTCTTTCCTTAGTTTTGCTAGGTCTCCTGTATTTCTACAAGTGAGGAAAAGGGACTGAATAAAGGGTGGTGTCGTACTTCCTTTTACGGTTTGGACTTAGTTTAGGCACACGAAGGAGCCGGTCTTTCAGAATAGTTGCTTTCCACATGGCCAAGGAGTTCATACTCGCCCAAACTCAAGCATTGAGGCTAAAAAATGTGACCCACCTTTGGGATCATTCTTGTGACAGAAGTATCCTAAGCATTTATTTGCTTAGGACACTTCATTTGGAAGTGGAATAAAGGTATCAGAACATAGGTGCTGCCTGGGCCATTGTCATGAATGTAAGGTGTGAGCTGGTACCGTGCAGAACATAGACCATGCAGCAATAGAGTGATGCTTACATTACCTGTGTGTCAGCAAAAGAAAAATCAGGCTTTAAAATCAAGTTAGTTTATTCACAGGTCTTGCCGAAGATTGCCACCTGATAGTCTTTCCGAGGGTTTCTGTTAGACTGCTCCAAAGGAGAGTTTCAGCCCACAGTTTATAGGCAGGTGATGGCAGCTCTTCCACTGCTCAGAAGTTACAACAGATGTGCAAATAAAATGATTCAGGGCTGGGTGCGGTGGCTCACACCTATAATCCCAGCACTTTGGGAGGCCAAGGCAGGCAGATCCTGAGGTCAGGAGTTTGAGACCAGCCTGGCTAACATGGTGAAACCCCGTGTTTACTAAAAATACAAAAAATTAACTGGGTGTTTGGGTGCCTATAATCCCAGCTACCCAGGAGGCTGAGGCTGGAGAATCACTTGAACCTGGCAGGTGGAGGGTGCAGTGAGCCAAGATCGTGCCACTGTACTCCAGCCAGGTGACAGAGCGAGACTGTCTCAAAAAAAAAAAAAAAAAAAAAAAAAAAAAAAAAAAAAAAAAAAAAAAAAAAAAAAAAAAAAAAAAAAAAAAAAAAAGAAAAAAAGGAAAAAAGTGTATATATATTTAAAGTGATTCAGGCAAGAGGTTTGGGAACCTGTGCTGTGTACTGCTGATCATCTTCAGGGCATTCCTCTGGAGGGACACACTCAGTCAGAGTCAGGGGCTTTGTGAAATTCTGCTGGTAAGGGACTTTGTAAAATTCTGTGGGTAAGCGGAATAAGCAAACGTGGCTTCTTTCATTTGCCATTTTGTCTCCCCCGTGGGGTGCTTAAAGAGCTTGCCGCTGCTCCACTTTTTAGTTCTTGCTTCTCTTTGTGGTTGCTTTTCTCTCCTCCTTGCTGTGGGGTTAACTTGGCATGCTTGCCTGTTGCAGTTTGTTTTTCAGCATCTAAGAAGTTATGGATGCTAAGGATATCCAGTTACCCCTTGTGGAGTTGACAGGAATGTGGTGTGATGCCACCATGCTATCTTTCCATGCCTGTGGCAGATGGCACTCATTGGTCATTATACTCTGCCTGCTGAAAAATTCAGCCTTAAGAATCCTCCTCAGCATAGAGTTTCTGGCAGCCGCTGCCCTGGATGTGAGATGAATCCTATTCATCTACCACCTATTGTCTACCTGGGCTCCTTCGACTTGCAGGTGGTGACAACCAAGACCCAGAAAAGAAGGTCACTTTGCTGGAGTTGAGTCCAGGTTCTCAGATTCTTGGACCTGTGCTCTTCCCAGCAGTTTGTCCTCTTGGTTACTGTGACTTAACCTGGTAGTCAGGCCTTTGGAACTGTGAAAATAAGACTTGAGAGAGAGAGACAGAGACCCTTTTATGATTAAGGTACATGTGTTGTGTGTGTTTGTGTGCCGATTTTGTAATATGTTTGGCCTTCTTCCTTATTCTTGTTGCCAACTGGAAATTCTAGGTGATGAGGTATTGTGCTTTTTATTTAACAGAAAAAGTACTTGAAAGTTACTGCCAGCCCTAGCTCATGTTTCTGTGAGCATTTCCTCACATACCTAGATCAATGCTTGGAAGGACCATCTGTGCCCAAGGCCGGTGGGGAGGACAGAGAGGGAGACATATTTATTTTCTGTAGTTATATGGGTGTGTGTTGCAGGGCTGGTCTTTGGATTGGAGAAAAAAAATAACACTAAGCAGGAGGCCCCGCTTCAGGTAAGATAAGCCAGAGCTGGCTTATCCTTTCATTTTGATTCTTTGTCCCAGCAAGGACAAAGCACCTCCTATTTGGAAAAGCCTTTGCCATTCCTGCGGTTGGAGGGAGGGTGTGCCAGGCTCTTTGAAAGATTTTTCTTTGCAGTATGTTTGGGGGAGGGGAAGCGTCTTCAGAAAGGAAAAACCCCAACACACAACAATACCACATTTGCAAATGCTTTTATATCAGTGTCGTTCAACTTAGTTGCTTTTCTTTTTCTTTTTTGAGACAGGGTCTCTGTGGCCTGGACCAGACTGCAATGGTGCAGTCTCTGCTTACTGCAGCCTCGACCTGCCTCGAGCTACTTGAGAGGCAGTCCTTCTGCCTCAGCTTCCCAAGTAGCTGGGACCACAGGCATGCACCACCACGCATGGCTAATTTTTGTATTTTTTGTAGAAACAAGATTTCGCCGTGTTGCCCTGGCTGGGCTTAAACTCCTGAGCTCAAGTGATCCACCCACCTCCGCCTCCCAAAAGCTCTGGGATTACAGGCATGAGCCACTGTGCCTAATTTGCTTTTCTCAATTAGTCCGTTTTCTTTATGTTTTAACTATAAGAGTAATGCATACACACGGTAAAAACCCAACCAGGAGAGCAGAACACTAAGTAATAGATGTCCCCTGTTCCTCCCCACATTTAGGCCTGTTCCCAGGCAGTCAGTGTTAGTGGTCTTTTATGTATGCATATACACCACATATGCGTATGTAGGTAGATATACAAAATAGCGTACTGCCTGTGTTAGTTGGCTGGGGCTACTGTAACAAAGTAACACTGACTGGGTGGTTTACCCAACAGAAATCCAGCTTCTCACTTCTGGAGGCCAGAAGTCCAAGAGCAAGTTGTATGCAGGTTGGTTTCTTCTGCAGCCTCTCTCCTCGGCTTATAGATGGCCATCGTGTTGCTGTGCTGTCCCTGTGTGTGTGTCCTCCTCTGTTTTTTTTTTTCCCCCCCCGAGACCAAGTCTTGCTCTGTCATCCAGGCTGGAGTGCAGTGGCATGATCTCGGCTTACTGCAACCTCCACCTCCCAGGCTCAAGCAATTCTCCTGCCTCAGCCCTCCCAAGTAGCTGGGATTACAGGCACGTACCACCACACCTGGCTAATTTTTGTATTTTTAGTAGAGACGGGGGTTTCACCATGTTGGCCAGGCTGGTCTCGAACTCCTGTCATTGTGATCTGCCTGCCTCAGCCTCCCAAAGTGCTGGGATTACAGGTGTGAGACACTGGGCCCAGCATCCTCCTCTTATAAGCAGTCCTGTTGGATTATGGACCACCCCAGTAGTAGTATTTAACTTTAAACACCTTTTCATTGAGACAGAGTCATGCTATGTCACCCAGGCTGGAGTTCAGTGGTGTAATCTTGACTCACTGCAACTTCTGCTTCCCGGGTTTCAGCGATTCTCATGCCACAACCTCCTCAGAAGCTGGGACTACAGGAATGTGCCACCATGCCTGGCTAATTTCTGTACTGTTAGTAGAGATGGGGTGTTGACATGTTGGCCAGGCTGGTCTTGAACTTCTGGCCTCAAGCAATCCGCCCGTCTTGGGAGTTGGGATTATAGGTGTGATCTACCCAGCCTGGCCTAACCTTAATTACCTTTTTAAAGGCCCTGTCTGCAAATACAGTCACTTTCTGAGGTACTAGGGGTTAGCACTTCAACATGGGAATTTGGGGGGACACAATTTGGTCTAACACAACTAACGTATTGTTTTAAAATATATTTCATTGTATAGGTTGTAATTCATTCCTGTGTAGCTGGAAAATAGGGCTGTTTCCAGTGTTTATAATGAACAACCTCATACCTAAATCTCTGTGCCTTTTTGGAAATGTATCTGTGAGAGGAATTTCTGGAAGGATTGCAAGCATTGCCTCCAAAGATATTGTTGGACTCCCTTTTGCATGTGTAATGTTACCTCCTGTGGAGGAGAGTGTACAGTATCTGCAAATTGACACCCTTAGTATTCTCTGTGATTCAGCGCTTGCGTAGGAAATTGAGTGTAGCTTGCAGTTGTGAACTTGGTCCCATGGAGGGATTGCCAGCCACTGTGTTTGAGGAGTGTTGTCACTGTGACTTTACCATGCATTATTCAGCCAGCATCCATTTACTGAGCCATTGGTGGGCAGGTACTGTGTTGTTTAGACTTTTTAAAAATAGGCTTAATATTTTTTTAGAGCAGTTTTAGGTTCACAGCACAATTAAGAGGAAGTTACAGAGAGTTCCCGTATGCTACCCCTCCCAACTGGCACGGCCTCCCCCATTATCAGCACCTCCCACCAGAGGGGTACCTTTGTTAGAATCAATGAACCTACCTTGACAGATCACTACCACTAAAGTCCATGTTTTATATTAGTGTTCCCTCTTGGTGTTGTACATTCTGTATTTATTTGTTTTTTATATGCTGACTTGTTCAGTAAAAGCTGTATGCCCTTTTGGAGCCCAGGGTAATGAAACCGTGGCCCTTCTCTCCAAGCTTGTGAAAGCACCAGTAGTTCCAGCCAGGAATTGACTTTTCCAGTTTTGGAAGTGAGTGACATGCTCAGTGTCTTACCCCTATAGTTGGCAGGGCCTGGATGTGAAGCCATTTTATTCAGAGTTATGCTTCTCCAGAAACAAGTGGTCAGACAGCAGGGTTGTGAGATTCCCTAGATGCTAACATAAATGTTTCTTTTATGGATGCTGTTTTTAATTTCCACCTGGTGTCTATATCAATGTGTAGCTTAAGATAATATGGATGTACCCTTAATTATTGCCTTAGTTTACTTTGAAGAATCACTTTTGGGCTAGTAGAGAAAGGCTAGTGCATTCTGATATTTGGAATGTGTGTATATAGGTACACATACATATAGGCACATACAAATATATATACATATGTATATTTTTAATACTATAGCATTGTAGAGGGTAAGAATAAAAATTAAATTTGGAAAATTAGATCCATACAATGACATATGACTTCAATGATGGGATAGGGTTAAACCAATAGGGCTTTCTTTTTACGTTTTCCACAGTCACATTCCTGCTGTTGCTATTTGTCTTTAGATGATTAAATTCAATTAGGCTCACAGTGTGTATGTATCTGTTCATTTTTCCCTCTGTGGAGGTAATAGTAAGTTTAAATGTTGATTCAGCTGTGGGAATGTTTTATTGTGGGAGGCATTAACTATTTTCAAAATACTTATTTTCCCAAATATAATAAGTATTTTGTTGATCACATTTGAACTTGAAATACAGTGAGAGGTTATCTAAGACCACATGGTAACTTAGAGAGTTAGCAGCCAGCCAGGCATGGTATCGTGGTGTCCTGTGCTTGTAGTCCCAGCTAAGGCTGAGGCAGGAGCATTACTTGAGCCCAGGAGTTTGAGATAGAGTTTAAAGAAACAGAGTTTCACTGTGTTACACTTGAGCCCATTGTAACACAATGAAACTCTGTCTCTTTGACAACAACAACAACAACAACAACAACAACAAAAATCGGCGAAGGAGGCAGTTGGGAAAGGGTTCAGGAGGCAGAGAAAAGCCACTGGGCATGTGAATGGAAAGAGGTCAGTAAAAGCAGAGATTGAGAACATCAATGAAGGAATTGTAAAGCAAAGTGGCCCATAAAAGCACCCACACATGCCGTAATGTTAGGATATCACTTGTGTATTCTCTTATCTCAGCCCAAGTAGAATGTTTTCTTTCACAAAGCGGTGGCTGAATTTTGTGAGTCAAGAAGACTCTGGAGGAAGCTGGCTTGGAAAACTGGACATAAGATGGAGAGAGTTGGTTAGGAAGAATTTGAAGTGGTGAAACAGTACAGAATGACAAAGGGCTCAAACAAGGACAGTCTCATGAAGTAGATGAGATAACTGGGGAAATGACCGTGATTCCAAGATCTGTCATACCATCATTATGGTATGTTGTCTTACCCAGATGCCTGTGATCTTAGCTCATTATAAGTGATGTTTATGGTGTAGCATTCTAATTGATGCTTGTCTTGAAGCCTTGCAAAGTCTCAAACTTCCTTCCAAATCATTATCAAAAGATTGAATTGTTAGGTTTTAGGTTTTATGTAAAATACAGTGTTAATACATACAGATTTTATTGTAAGTTGCAGTTTATTGTCATCTCTTGTAGCATTCCCCGCTTGCATAACAGGGACTGCTTTCTGGCACCAGGTGCGTCTGATTAGGTTATCCAAGAGAACATAGTGTAAGTACTTCTACCACACCCACTTTATAAACGAGGAGTCTTGAGTTTTTAAAGGGTGAATAACTTGCTTGTGGTCCACAGCTAGTAGGTGGCAAAGCCAGGCCACAAAACCAGCCAAGCTGACTTTGAGCCTGAGCTTTTAATCACCATTCTCTATTGCCCTGGTGAATCCACTTTCTCCAAAGAAAAGATGTGTATGCTGTTAGAGGTATAGCAAGAACTCTGTGCTCCTCTGGGCCCACCTCCTACTCATTAACCTAAAAAGCTTACCATTTGGGGCATGAAACTCTGGTAGAAATGCGGTGTAAAAAGCTCATTTCTTTTGAGCTTCAAGTTACATGCTCTTATTATTTCCTACAAGGGTGAATGGCTTGCAGGCATAGCCTTTCCCATCCCAGCGCCCTAGGTGCTTGTACATTCATCCCTAGGGTCATGGATTTTGACTAGTCCCTTTTGAAATGGTTTAGGGTTGATGATCATGTTGTCCTGAGGTGTTATCCAAGCTGGTTGTCTCAGGACCAAGAAAATTAAAGATTAATGTGAGGCTGGGCATGGTGGCTCACACCTGTAATCCCAGCACTTTGGGAGGCCAAGGCGGGCGGATCACCTGAGGTCAGGAGTTTGAGACTAGCCTGGCTAACATGGTGAAACCCCGTTTCTACTACAAATACAAAAATTAGCCAGGCATGGTAGCGTTCGCCTGTAATCCAAGCTACATGGGAGGTTGAGGCAGGAGAATCGCTTGAACCTGGGAGGTGGAGGTTACAGTGAGCCAAGATCATGCCATTGCACTCTAGCTTGGGCAAGAAGAGTGACACTGTGTTTCAAAAAAAAAAAGAGATCAATGTGAACACAGGGGTGAAATTGGAGTTAATGAAGAAAGCTCTCTGCAGCAGAAAGGAGGACTTGAGTGGGTTGCTGTATGGGAAACTCCCCTGATCTCTGTAGTTGTTTGCATAACTTCCCTTATCTGTGAAGCTGTCTGTGTAACTCTACTTATCTGTGCAGCCTTGGGCATGTCTTGGGTAAACACAAAGTGCAGCTTCTCATTTGTATAACTATTTTACAAACGAGGTTTGTTTTAGGTAAGCCTCCCCTCTGCTCACTGTGCAAGTTCTCACCAAGCCCACTGCATATATGCCTGAGAAGGGGAGGAACCTTTTCCCTGGTAGCCTGCTCATCACTGAAAGAACAAAAGGCTTCTCTGTTGGGTCCCTCCTTCTTATCAGTGCAGGTACAGTTTGGTTTTTCCCCAGGCAGCTCTATTTGTACCTGTAGCTGTGATTTTTCAGGCTTTCCTTGAGGACTAGCCTTAGCTGTCTGCCTAACTGATTTTTCCTTTTCTTCTCCCTCACATTCTTGGGCCCAACTTTCTGTTTTTCATGTTCTTCTCACTTCACTTACTAGTTCTTGACTTCTTCTCTTGCTGTTAGCTGATTCCAGAAATCTTTTTGTCTAAAGAGTCATGATTATAATACTTCAGATGAACTGTGGCTTTTCTGTGTAATAATTGGGCATCTCCCAAGCCATTGATGACTGTCATTAAAAATAGCACCAGAATGATTCTGATGAAAGCTTTGTTCACACACCAAACTGTTCCTGTACGTCCTGTGGTCAAGGAGCCTAGGAAGAATAGTCATCTTGCAGCTTGGAAGGTCGACCAGCAGAAGGCCTGGATGAATGTGGCTCAGTACAGGACACCAATTGGGCATCCCACAGTTTAATTCAATTCTGACACTAACTACCTAGAGTTAGCACAGACCCTATAGGGTAAGGGCTCGGTTCCATAAGAGTTTTCCCATTTCAGATGCCAGTTGCAAATTTAGGCCTTCCATGCTTCTGACTGACCAGCTATAAATCAGGGGTTCCCAGAACCCCCTCTTTAGGTTCATAAATTGGCTAGAATGGCTCACAGAACTCAGGAAAAGTCTTTACTGGCGATTATCAATTTATTATAAAGGATGCAAATGAACAGCCAGATGAAGAGGTACACAGGGTGCTGTCCAGAAGGGTCCCAAACGCAAGAGCATTGTTCCCATGGATTTGGAGTGTACCACCCTCCTGGGACACAGATGTGTTCACCAGACTGGAAGCTCTGAAGCCCATTGATTAGGGTTTTTATGGAGGCACTATTATGTACATGGGGCTGATTAAATCATGGACCATTGGTAATTAGCTGAGTCTCTAGTCTCCGCCCAGGTGTGTGCTCCTGAAAGTTCTGACCCTCTAAACCACATAGTTGGTTCCACTGATAGGCAGCCCCCTATCCTGAAGCTATCTAGAGGCCCAGGAACAGTCGCCTCCGTACAAACTCTGGTATGATTGAAAAGGGCATTAGTAACGAAATACTCTCCTGTTAATCTCTGTTGCTCAGGAAATTTCAGAAGTTTTAGAAGCTCTTATACCAGACCAAATTTCATATATATATAAAGTAATGGCAAAAACCACAATTACTTTTGCACCAACCTAATGTGATGTTTTTCTTTTTTCATGGTCGTGTTTTTCTTAGAGCTAGCCTCCCACGTAGCTGGGACTGCAGGTTTGTGCCACCATGCCTGGCTAATGAAAGAAAAAATGTTTCTTAAGAGATGGGATCTTGCTGTGTTGCCCAGGCTGATCTCAAACTCCTGGCCTCTAGCGATCTCACTTTGACCTCCCAAGCTTTAACCCCAAAGCTGGGATTAAAGATGTGAACCACTGCACTGAGTCTTGTTTAAAAAAAAAATTATATATGTGTGTGTGGGGGTGTGTGTGTGTGTATGTATGTATATGTAAAGTATACATTAGATACATTATATATATATGTGTGTATATATATATATATATGTTTATATATATATTTAGAGACAGATTCTTGGTGTGTTGCCCAGGCTAAACTTGAACTCTAGTCTTAAGCGATCCTCTGCCCCTCCCCCCACCCCCGAGTAGCAGGGACTCCAGGTGTGTATCACAGTGCCGGCCATATTTCTTAATCTATGGCAGTATTGTGCTCTGAGTGCTGTCTTGTGTTCCTTTTCTAGCTGGCCTGCTGCTGTGGGTCTGCAGGCTGCTCTCTCTGCTGTGATTGCTGCCCCAGGATTCGGCAGTCCCTGAGCACCCGCTTCATGTACGCCCTCTACTTCATTCTGGTCGTTGGCCTCTGCTGCATCATGATGTCAACAACTGTAGCTCACAAGATGAAAGAGCACGTAAGTTTGTCGGTGTCAGCTCATCCTATTTCCGATGTTCGATGAGGGTGTGTGGGAGACACATGATTTAGAGGATGGGGCCCATGTGCCCCCATGTGTTTTGGGGTATACCTGGTCTCCTTGAACCTTCCTGAAGACTGTTCTGTGCTTTCCAAGATCTAATGCCTTCTGGCTAAACAGGCAAACCAATCAACAGCTTGATCCTTAGTAGTAGTGTAGATGCTATCTGATGCTTTTGGTGTAGAACTTCTTTTTTTTTGAGACAGAGTTTTGCTCTATTGCCCAGGCTGGAGTGCTGTGGCGTGATTTCGGCTCACTGCAGCCTCTGCGTCCTGGGAGCAAGTGATTCTCCTGACTTAGCCTTCCGAGTAGCTGGGATTACAGGTGCACACCACCATGCCTGGCTAATTTTTTGTATTTTTAGTAGAGACAGGGTTTTGCCATGTTGTTGGTCAGGCTGGTCTCGAACTCCTGACCTCGTGATCTGCCTGCCTCGGCCTCCCAAACTGCTGGGATTACAGGTGTGAGCCACCACACTTGGTGAGAATTTTTTTTTTTTTAATTTTTAAATTTTAAAACATTTGTGTAGATTCATGGGGTCCAAGTGCAGTTTTGCTACATTGATAAATTGCCTGTGCTGAAGTCAGGGCCTTCAGTGCTTCCATCCCTGGAGCAACACATGTTGTACCCACCAGGCAGCCTCTCATCATCCACCTCCTATTCAGCCCCATGGCCCCTGAGTCTCCATTGTCCATCATTGGACACATCATTGTCCATCACAATTGTCTGTTTATATCAGATGATTGTGTATTTTATCTTAGCCTTGTTTATAGCTGTTCCTGGTGAAATATACCATCTTTTCTTGTACATTTCCGTGTTCTTTACTGAATCCCCACATGACTCAGTCTTACCCAGCAGGGCCCCATCAGTGCCTGGGAAGGGCAGGCTTCTTTGCTCAGGCACAGTTTGCCAGGAAGAGAGAGCAGCAGGCGTGTTCCCTGGGGGCAGCTCTTATCCTAGAGACAGAGGGAAAGGAAAGCCTTGCTATCCAAATGCCATTTCCCCTTACAAACTGACCACTCCTCACTGCATCTTCCCAGCCAAACAAGTGAGAAGGTGGATGGAAACCTGGAGCAGGCTCTGATGGAGCTGCCCACAGCGGGAATGACATTGCCCAGGGCGATACCTGAGCAGGATCAATCGATCCTCCTGCCTCAGCCTTCTGAGAATTTGGGACTACAGGAGTGAGCCACCATGCTGGCTAATTTTTCTATCAGAAAGAGTAGGCTTCTATTCTTATTCTAAGGGTCCACTTAATCTCTCATGTACTACTTTTGTTTTTTTAAGTAATACAGTATTCTGTTTGTAAATTCAACAAGCTTGAGTTTCTCAATTGATTAAAGTGGCTTGATGATCCTCTGTGGTCCATGGTGGGAACTCTAGTGTGCACGGGTTGTAGCGTGATTCCTGCTCTTCATAAGTTTCTATTCTTAACAGAATTAAGCCTGCATCCAAAAAACCAAAACCTGTTACTATACAAATAGATAGTATCCCTAAGTCGTGAATTTATTGAGACATTGGAGGGAGAAATAATTTGGGAGCCATTGGTATGGGTTTTAGGACATAAATTTCATAATGGTAATATTAACACCTGATTACCATCCAAGTAACCTGCCCCATGAAACAGTGTCTAGCAATTCCAGTCAGTATTTATGCTTTCCGACTGTTACAGAACATTTGAGAATCAGAATATGTTGACTGGTATTGCTAGGAAAGGCTTCATGAAATAAGTGACTTGTATGAGTAATAATAAGTATTTTAATAGCTAATGATTGAGTGAGACCATGTGTCAGGTTTTATTCTGAGCACGGTACCTGTATTTTCTCCCTTCATCAGCCCTGTACTCACCTGAACAGTAGGTGCTATCATTACCCCTGCCCTACAGATGGGGAAACTGAAATATTGGTTTAAGCACCTCACCCAAGACCTGGGATTTGAACCTGGTCTGAATGTGTTCTTAACTACGAGGCTGTGTAACTAGAGAGGAGGAGAGGCACGTGGAGAAGGACTGAGAGGAGAGGGGAGGTGAAATGACCACATCTTGCAGGAACTGGAGTGGCAAGGTGAAGTGTTTGAATGAACATGGTCTGTGGTGAGTGGGAAGCCATTATAGATTCCAGAGCAAGAGGCTATCATCCTGGAAACAGGGAGATATTTTGGGAGGTGAACCTAGAGGTGGTGACGGCAGTGCGCACAGGGTGACTTACGGTCAGAGAACAGAGAGAGGGAGGACGAGAGGGAAGGGCAACCCTGATGCCCCTCCTAGAGGCTCTTATAAGTGTTTCTATGCCTGTCGCCTGAATGTACCTATTTACAAGTGGTTTGGCTGAGTGTCCTGCATAGGGAATGAGATCCCCGTGGGTGAAACCAATCCTTTTGCAGCTTTAGGGCCTCACAGGGGGATGGCCATCTGGCTACAAAGTCGGCTTGTTTCGTGGCCTACAGAAGAGAGGCTGACCTCATCCTCAGGCGGTGCTTGCGAGTGGGTTTTGAAAGGTCCCCTTGTGGGGACGCACACTGGGCTCCTGCTGGAGTCCTCACCCCCTCTTTATTGGCCGGGGAAGTGCCTGAGACTGTGACTGGAAGAGGAGAAAGAGCTGCATGCTTGTAATGGCCCAGATGGGAGTGTGTAAGTGCCTCCCACCCAGCGTTCTGCCAGAGTCGTGTGGGCCTTTGGTATGTGGGTTAAGAGCGCAAGGCCAGCTCCCTTGTCAGTTACTCCAGTTTTTGCCTTGGTTTCAGAGTGTGGCCTGTGTTTAGTCTGAGTAAGAGGGGACTGCAAGGGATGCTGGGCTAGACTTTGTCCTGCTTCTTTTCTTTAGGGAAACTCCTCTTTCCCAGGAGAACTTTGGCTCAGAGAAAGCTTGACTGCTGGTTGAATAAGGCATGATTCTGTCTTCTCTTGGAGCATTTCCCCATCTCAAAACATGAGGGTTATTTGTTTTGCAGGTCATTCTTGTCATTAACCATGTAATTTAAGCAGGTACAGACTCATGAGATTTGATCCCTGGGGGATCGAAAATCCATTTTAGAATGTAGAATTCAAAAGGTAAAAAAGTGGGCAAGAAAGTAAAGCTTTCCAATCCAAACTGCTAAGTCAAGGTGTAACTTCTGTGTTTGAGGCAGATTCAGATTTAGGCACCCTGGGCAGCCACGTGGGTGTTTGGGGAGGGAGGAGAAAGGAAAGTCTGGGGAGTACGGGCCACTAAAACCTGTACTGGAGAAGGAATAATGGGTGACCTATGCAGCCCCAGCCTTTCTCCCCTGAGAGCCCATGTGCTGGGCCAGTGTAGGAAGAGCCTTAGATATTCCCAGCCTCAAACATGTTAGATCTGTTTTCTTCATTCCATGTGACACTCTCCACTCCCTCCCCATCTTTGCCCCAAGCTCCCCAACCCTAGGCAGCCACTAATCTATTTAGTCTCTGTGGATTTGCCTATCTAGACATTTCGTATAAATAGAATCATACACTATATGGCCCTTTGTGCCTGGTTTCTTCTTCTTCTTCTTTTTTTTTCTTGAGCTGGAGTCTCACTCTGTCTCCAAGGCTGGAGTGCAGTGGCATGATCTCAGCTCACTGCAACCTCCACCTCCTGGGTTTGAGCAATTATCCTGCCTCCGCCTCCTGAATAGCTGGGATTACATTACAGGTGCCTGCTACCACACCTGGCTAATTTTTGTAATTTTAGTAGAGATGGAGTTTCACCATGTTGGCCAGACTGGTCTCGAACGCCAAGCTCAGGTGATTTGCCCACTTGGGCCTCCCAAAGTGCTGGGATTATAGGTGTGAGCCACCTCACCTGGCCCATTTAATATGTTTTCAAGGTTCACACTCAGGTTGTAGCATATGTACTTCATTCCTTTAAATGGCTGAATAATATTCCATTGTATGAGTATAACATACTTTATTTTTATTTTTATTTTTTGAGATGGAGTTTCACTCTGTCACCCAGGCTGGAGTGCAATGGCGTGATCTTGGTTCACAGCAGCCTCCACTTCCCAGGTTCAAGTGATTCTCCTGCCTTGGCCTCCTGAGTAGCTGATATTACAGGAACACACCACCATGCCCAGTTAATTTTTTGTATTTTTGGTAGAGACAGGGTTTCACCATGTTGGCTAGACTGGTCTTGAACTCCTGACCTCAAGTGATCCGCCTGCCTTGGCCTCCAAAAGTGCTGGGATTATAAATATACATATAACATATTTTATTTATCCATTTGTCAGTTGATGGACATTTGGGTTGTTTGTATCTTATTGGCTATTATAAATTATGCTGCTATGAACATTCATGTACTAATTTTTGCATGGATGTATGTTTTCATTTCCTTTGGGTTTATACCTAGGAGCGGAATTGCTGGATTGTGGGGTAACTGTTTAAGCTTTTGAGGAACCACCATATTGTTTTCCAAAGTGACTACATCATTTTCCCACCAGTAACGTGGGACATTCAGGATGAAGTCATGTATGAAGGTACGCATTTCTTCACACCCTCACTAACACTTAATGGTACATCTTTTTTATTTTAGTCACTATAGTGTGTGTGAGGTGGTTATCTCCTCTCTGCCTGTGCCTCTAACACTGCCCTCTGCCCTTCCTATTTGCTTGCTTTCCCCCGGGCAACTTGTTCATAGTTCTGGCTTTGATTATCGCCATATGTGCATCTGCTTGTAAAGACGCCCTTCACACAGGACAGTGCTGAGGACACCGATAGATTCTTTCTCCCAGCATCCCTCCTTTTCTAGATTGTGTGCTGACTACATACTTTTTCCAAGGCAGGTCATAAAAGTCTTAGGCTTCCATTCTGCATTCCAGTCAGTCACTATGATTCACCCACGCCCCCCTCCCTGGTGTTGTATATTCCATTTGCCTTGTTTGAACTTGGGTAGCTCCCAAATGTCCCCAGCTGCCCTCAGGCTTCTTTCTCCAGATAACTTAGCCTGTTAGTTAGGCTGAGCTGAAGGTGGTGTTTGCTACATTTCTCCGAGATGATACTCTATTTCTAAATTCTGGGGTCACCGCAGTGCAGTAACTGTAGGTAAATACGGTGGCTACTTTCCTTAAAAGCAACTTGGATCTCAAAAGGCTGTTCATAAGTACATCTTTTAGTCAGTTCACAGTGACATGTTAAAATACTTCAGTGGTTCTTGGAGTTGACAGAGTTCTTTGATCCATTATGTTTGAAGCTCTGAAATTGGAGAGTTGAGCTACTTTATCTCCTATTTTTAACTTGAAGAATTAAAATAAAGATGAAGCCATAATAGTCAACATTGCTTGTGGGAAGCCCTCCTTGTGCTAGTTCCAGGGATCTAAAAATGCCTGAAACAAGGCCCCTTAGTTAAAGGATTGAGTTAAAGAGATGAGTGGAAGAAGGCTGCAGCTCACACGTACAGTAAGTGTTCTGCCTTCAGAAGAGACAGCAAATACCTGCGGTGTTGTGTGTCCTACAGAGAAAACAATGATCTTTTAAGGATATAATTTGTTTTGTAAATTTGTATAAATTTATGGGGGGTACAAGTATAATTTTGTTACATGGATATATTGAGTAGGATATAATTTGAATACATTGTTAGAACTTTTAAAAGCAGAAAAGTAATCCCAGCACTTTGGGAGGCTGAGGTAGGCATATCATGAGGTCAGGAGTTTGAGACCAGCCTGGTCAACATAGTGAAACCCTGTTTCTACTAAAAATACAAAAATTAGCTGGGCATGGTGGCACGCACCTGTAGTCCCAGCTACTCAAGAGGCTGAGACGGGAGAATCGCTTGAACCTGGGAGGCGGAGGTTGCAGTGAGTTGAGACCACACCATTGCACTCCAGCCTGGGTGACGGAGTAAGACTCCATCTCAAAAAAGAAAAAGCATACATGAGGCCAACAAACATGAAAAAATGCTCATCATCTCTGGTCATTAGAGAAATGCAAATCAAAACTACATTGAGATACCATCTCACGCCAGTTAGAATGACGATCATTAAAAAATCTGGAGACAGCAGATGCTGGAGAGGATGTGGAGAAATAGGAACACTTTTGCACTTTTGGTGGGAGTGTAAATTAGTTCAACCATTGTGGAAGACAGTGTGGTGATTCCTCAAGGACCTAGAAATAGAAATTCCATTT
>NW_016107331.1:817532-822938 GCF_001604975.1 Cebus imitator | reverse complement strand
AAAAAAAAAAAAAAGAATGCCTGTAGGAAAGGAAAAAAGAAAAAGCAGAAAAGTCCTAAGTGGTCATCTTAACCAACCTGTCATATGACTGGTGAGAATCTGTGTCCCAGGAAGTGAAATGGCCTGTCAGAATTGAGATACCAGGTATATATGGAATTAGAGCCCAGGGCTACTGGTCGCCTGGCAAATGTGTCTTCTATTTGTGCAACTAAGTGTGCTTGTTGGTCATATATTCACAGAATTCACAGTAAATGCCTTTTATCAAGCATATCCTTCTTCCCCTTCCTAGACTTTTCTTCTGGGCCCAGGGGTAAGAAGTATTCCTTTTGGAAATAGAGGTATTGATCGACTTACGACCTGTGCAACTTAGGACCATTCAACTTTACGACCACAATTGCTAGCCACGACTGCTCCGCGTCTGGCAGCACAAACGTTACCCAGCTGGGCGTATGACAGTGCAGACCAGCTTCTGGCAGCACTACTTTCTCCGCGTGCATATAGCCTACTCAACTTACGACCAAATTGTGTTACGACCGGTCTGTCAGAACCAATTGTGGCCGTAAGTCGAGCACTAGCTGTAGCACTGCCTGGGGCCCTCAGCAGCAATCTTAGCTTACTTTCATTCCCCATCTGCCTCCCTCCTGTTGTGATGACCAAAAGCTGAGCTCAAGGGATGACTGTTGGTCTGAAGTAGAAAACAGAAGTAGCCACAAAACTAGTATTTATTTATTCAGTGGCTTTGCATGTCAAATAGAACTTGTTTTCAGGTGGTGTTTGGTATAACCATCTTTTTAAAACAAACATCATCAATGAAAAATATTCCACATTGATCCAAAATACCGTGCCATTTCTCCCAGTGTAAAATGACAGGTCTTCATGCCGAAGCTGGAGAGTCTGGCTCTTGGTTTTCATTTGGTATTTACTGGTTGAATGTGCAGAGCGCACTGTACCTGCAGCCTGTATCAGGGGCTGGCACAGGCACCTGGAGGCCCCAGGTAGAACTCTCCATTCTCAGCTTGTGTGCTTTTGTGTCAGATTACCAGTAACAAGAAGATATTGCTGACCCAGTTCTTGGATTCTGGAGTGCTTTTTAAAAATCCAGCTGAGATGGAGTGCTTTTCAAAAGTTCTCTTTCTGAATAGCTACTGAGTTCATTCTACTGTTGTCTTATGTGTCAGGTTATGAAGGAGGAAGTTTTTGAGATTAAAAGTAGGTTGGGACCATCGAACCTCAAGCCCATTGTAGAACTGAGGGAAAATTCTCCCCATGGCCTTTTAGAATGTTCCTATGGGGAGCCAGCTTTGAGGTTTTGCCTCTTAACGCCTCTGAGTTCCCTCCCCTCCAAGTTAGGATGACTCTGGAGACATATGTTTCCAAACAGTTTTGTCTTTTGGTCTAAATTTCATCCAGACGTAACATGTGAGAGAAAGCAAGGAGTACTGCGCCCTCCTACGCCTCATCCGTCATTGCTGGGGCCTCATCCTCCCCGACACAAGTGGATGCCGGAAAATAGTGGTGGGAAATCGTTTTGTACTGGAGGCAGCAATTTGAACTAATGGATATCCTGCTGAGAGTCTTTTTGAACCTGAACCAAGGACAAAGAGGTTTGATCTTTGTCCAGTAATAATGAGTTTGCCAGGAGGCAGTAAACTAGAAACAATACCTACTGTCCTTGGTCTGTGAGGATCCATTACCCGCACCTTTTGGGGACCACCAGGTGTCAGCTTGATCTCTTTTAGGATTGGTCTGGCTGTGGGAGGGAGCGAATGATAAGAAGTGAGAATGAGAGTTTTCCTAACAGTTTTTTTTCTGTAATCATCTATAGCGTCTGTTAAGCAACTGTCCGCAGACAGAGCCTGGGAGGACCCAGCAGATAAATAGAACAGACAAGACCTTTGGAAATGAGCATCGTCAGCCATCATAAACATGGGGCCAGAGGGAACAGAGACAAGGCACATCAAAGAACAGAAGATAAAGTAGCCTCAGAGCGATGGGAACAGGAAGCAATGCATAGATATTGTGAATAGCTGACTCTCCATACTCTGCACAGAAGTTTAATGGGGTGATTCTGTGACTTGATTGAACTGTAATCCGAGCTCATTCTAAAGTTTTACAAATCGCATAACTGTCATTCTTTGAAATGCAGGTGTCGAGCTCCCTGGAAGGTGCTGGGGATTTCAGAGGTGCTGAGTAACACACAGTTATTGTCCCCATAGAGCTGGCCCTCAGGTAGGGGAAAAGAGAGCAGTTTGGCAAGTGTGCCTGGAAGGAGCCTGTGATGCTAGACTGTGTGTGTCCAAAAGTTAAAAATATGTGAACTCTATTAGTGAATATTGGACAGTGGTGTGGCCTCAGCTATGACTCAGCTGACCTCAGGGGTCACATGGTAACTCAGGAATGCTCTCTCTCCATTCTGGAGACAGAGCTGAGGTGCCTGGGAGGCTTATAAAAGGGAATGGAGTGTTTTTGCCTCCTCAGCAGGGCTGAGCATAATCACAAGGGGTTGGGTATTCTGGGGGTGTGGTTTTAAAATTTCAGCGAGACTGTCTCTGAAGTCTTCAAATAAATCTAAAATTATCTTTCGACACACTGGCTTTCATCAGTGTGGGGTTTATTTTTGGTTCCATAGGCTGTGTTTGTGTGACAGATGTGAGGAGGTTTTCTGTTAGAGCTATTGACGGCTTCTGAACCACAGAGATGAGCACTGGAATCTCATAGACACATTCTCCCCGCATTCCTTCCCACCCCATCTGAGAAACTGTTCTGTGGGTGGATAAATTAAGGTACTTTATTTTCTGCTCAAAAAATGGCATATGGGAGATGCACAGTTTGATTCACTTAAGGCCCAAGTTCCATTTGAGGACAGCTCTGAAGAAGGGAAGAGTCTCACAGGAGAAGGCAGGAGCCAGAGGGTTGGGACAGTTGGAATGCAGCCCAGAGGAGCTGCTCCTTTGGCTCTTGATTGGCAGAGTAAGTTATCACCAGTTGTCACTTGCTTTTTAAATGTGAATTTGTATTTCAGTAGTTAACAGTTAGGCACAACTCCTCTGCAATTCTTCCTAGTAGCGCAGGGGTGGGGCAGACTTTTGCTACAAAGAGCCAGCTGGTACACACTGGAGGCTCTGTCGTCTCTGTAGCAGCTCTCAACTCCTCCTTTGCAATGCAAAAGCAGCCAAAACAATATGCCAGCCAATGGCATGGACAGCCAAGGAGCGTGGCTATGTTCCAATAAAACTTTATTTACATGAACAGAGGGTTAGCTGGATTTGACCCATTGGCTGTCGTTGGCTGACTCCTGTGAGAGACCCTCTGTGGTCTTATATGTGTTGTTTGCAATTATTCTCCCTTCTCTCTAAAAAGGAAAACATCAGTGGCCTAAACATTGTGCTCAGAGTACCAGAGTTCTTGCTTAAGTTGCAGGTAACTGACTAGGCTGTATAAACCACATACTTGGTAGACAGACTAGGTAAGAATAATGTGGCAATAAATTAGCATGACATGTTTAATAGTAATTATGTCTGTGTAGCATTTTGAAATAAATGGCAAATTATTTACAGGTTAAAAAATTAGTCTTTTTTTTTTTTTTTTTTTTTTTGAGACAGAGTGTCACCCAGGCTGGAGTGCAGTGGAGCAATCTTGGCTCATCACAACCTCCACCTCCCAGGTTCAAGCGATTCTCCTGCCTCAGCCTTCCAAGAAGCTGGGATTAAAAGCGTTCCCCACCATGCCCAGCTAATTTTTGTAGAGACAGGGTTTCACCATGTTGGACAGGCTGGTCTTGAACTCCTGACCTAAGGTGATCCGCCTTGGCCTACCATAGTGCTGGGATTACAGGCATGAGCCACTGTGCCCGGCCTCTTTTTTTTTTTTTTTTTTTTTTTTTTTTTTTTTTAAAGAGACAGACAGAGCTTTGCTCTGTTGCCCAGGCTGGAGTGTGGTGGCACAATCATGGCTCACTGCAGCTTTACCCTCCTTGGCTCAAGCGATTCCCCTGCTTCAGCCTGCTAACTGGGACCACAGGTGTACACCACAATGCTTGGCTAATTTATTTATTTATTTACTTATTTATTTTGTGGTAAAGATTGAGTCTCCTTATGTTGCCCAGACTGATCTCAAACTCCTAGGCTCAAAACGACAATCCTCCTGCCTCAGCCTTCCTAAGTACTGGGATTACAGGTGTGAGCCACCGTGACCAGCCGGTTGTCTTTTTATGTATTCTGTCAAAAGATGAAATTACAAATTTAGTTGGAAGGTTGAATTGGATTTTGTTTGTGAGTCTAGAATGTCAAATAGAACAAGTGTTCCAGTTAGCTGAGCAGAGGAGGGTGTCTTTATAGGCAGAAAAGGCTCGAAAAAAGCAGAAGAGAACAAAGGGTAAAAACAGAGAGGATTTCCTTATTAGGCAGACTCACATTGACTGGAATCTTTCAGGGTTTTGTTATCGTTTGAAGGAAAACTGGCCCCCAAATTCAGTGGCACTTAGCACAAGTGGCTTCATTCTGGTTTGGTCTGGTCTACTGGGACCTAGTACAGGATCAAAAACAATGGCCTCTCATAAACTCTAGCAATCCAAACCAAGCCTTCTGGTGATCCAGGAAGAAGCAGGGATGGAGAAAATGAGGGTCTGAGCACCCTAGCTCCCAGCTGCTGGGCACCGTCAATCAATCTGATATAAGAAAGATGCTAGGGCTGGAAGCTTAAATGTCTGCCATGTACTGGTTCCCATCGCTAGAACTAGGGAACAGGTAATGGGGCTCGCAAATCTTGAGGTTATAGGTAAGTTGCAGAGTCCTGTCTTTTGGGGAATATTAGGTCCTAACGTCCTGCCTAAGGCAAACATCGTGACTAATCTGAATTCACCATGAAAATACTTGAAATAAGTAGAGCATAGTTGTGTGCATACAGCATTTCACTAGTAGAACGTTAGCATGAACTTTTCACCTGTTTTATTCACGGCTTGTATCCCTCTAACCTAGAGTGATACCTGCACATAGTAGTTGGGAATGAGTGCATGGATGATCAGATTCTATACTGTAATACATGTGTCTAATTATGTCATGTAGCATATAGTATGGAATGAAGATTATACGTGGAAACTCTAAATTCATTGTATTTTTATAAATTATTTGCTCATGCCTGTAATCTCAGCACTTTGGCAGACCAAGGCAGAAGGATCACTTGAGCCAAGAGTTCAAGACCAGCATGGGCAACATTATAAAACCCCATCTCTACAAAAAAAATACAAAAATTAGCCAAGCATGATGGCACATGCCTGTAGTCTCATCTACTCAGGAGACTGAGGTGGGAGGATTGCTTGAGCCAGTGAGGTGGAGGTTGCAGTGAGCCGAGATTGTGCCACTGCACTCTAGCCTGGGTGACAGAGCGAGAGACCCTGTCTCAAAAAAA
>NW_016107331.1:806943-817480 GCF_001604975.1 Cebus imitator | reverse complement strand
ACAGAAGACAGTTACGCAAATAGTTGAACTTGCAAATAGTGTATCACCACTGCATTTAAGAAGAAAACTAGCTAATTTTGGCGAAACGAGGCGGCTCACACCTGTAATCCCAGCAGTTTGGGGATGCTGAGGCAGGAGGATCTTGTGACGATCCTGTGCAAAATAGTAAGACCCTGTCTCTACAAAAGTAAAAGAATAGCAGATGTGTTGGCATGCATTTCTAGTCCCAGCTGCTGGGAAGGCAGAAGTGGGAGGATTGCTTGAGCCCAGGAGTTTGAGGCTACAGTGAGCTATGATTGTGCCATTGCACTCCAGTCTGAGTGACAGAGCAAGACCCTTTCTCTATTAAAAGAAGAAAAAAGGAGCTAGCAGATTTGAGGCTTACTTAGCCTGTAAGCATGTGTTTTCACTGAGTGGTTAGAATAGAAAGACCTGCATGTTTCAGCATTTAGTCCTCTCTTTATAGAAATTTCACATTTCTGTGTTTAAGAGATATCTCTCAGCTGGGCGTGGTGTGGCTCACACCTGTAATCCTAGTACTTTGGGAGGCCAAGATGGGTGGATCACCTGAGGTCAGGAGTCCAAGACTAGCCTGGCTAGCATAAAAAAACCCTGTTTCTACTAAAAACACAAAAAATTACCCAGGTGTGGTGGCACACACCTATAATCTCAGCTACTTGGGAGGCTGAGGCAGGAGAATCGCTTGAACCCAGAAGACGGAGGTTGCTGTGAACCGAGATTGCGCCATGTGCCATTGCACTCCAGCACGGGCAACAAGAACGAAACTCCATCTCAAAAAAAAAAGAAAGTGAGAGACATCTTTCCATCAGCCATGTTCATCTCAGGGCAGCATAACGTCTTCTGTTAGACCCTGTGTTCCGTGTGGGGCCATAACCATATTTTCTAGCCAAAACAGAAGTTCAGACGTCCATAGCTGTGGTTTTAAGTTGTCTTAAGTTAGGAATAGATTTGTGTCTTGGACTCAGAGGGTCCTATTCACTCTCTGTCTGGGTTTGGTATTAGGGGCAGTGCTTACAAAGACCCTCAGAAATCTAGAAGATTGGCATGTTGACCCTGCGGGGGCAGCACAGAAGTACCTGGCGGAGAGATGGTGTGTACCTGGCTCTGCCTCTCTCGCCGACACCTTCAATGCTCTCTTCTGTGAGTTTCTAAAACCCCCCTTATGGAGAGTTTGGCCTTATCTGTTCAAATTTTAAATGTACTAACTTTATGACCCAGCACCTAGCATCTGTCCTTCTCAACATTTTACATGTGAACAGAGAAATACACATAATAAAGAGGATAGCCATTGTACATTATTTATAATAGTGAAAAAAAAAAAAAACACCAAAAAACAGAAAAAAACTAAATACCGACCAGCAGGATAACTAAATTAGAGTTTATCAGGTTGTAGAATTCGAAGTTTTTATTTATTTTTTTGAGACAGGGTTTGCTCTGTTGCCCAGGCTGGAGTGTAGTGTCGCAATCATGGCTCATTGCAGCCTCAACCTTCTGGGCTGAAGAGATCCTCCCACCTCAGTCTTCTGAACTCCTGGGCTCAAGAGATGCTCTTACCCCAGCCTCCTGAGTAACTGGGACTATAGGCGTGCACCACCACGCCTGGCTAATTTTAAAATTTTTTATAGAGATGGGGTCTCTCACTGTGCTGCCCAGGCTGGTCTTGAACTCCAGGGCCCAAGTGATCCTCCTGCCTTGGCCTCTCAAAGTGCTGGGATTACAGGTGTGGACCACTGGGCCCAGCCTAGAATTCTATGTAGTATGTAAGAAGATGCAAATAGATCTATGTGTTGAACATACAGCAACCTCCAAGACATGATGAATGTAGAGTAATGGCCACAGCAAAGGGTCTAGAAGATACACTCGAACCTGGGGCCAGTGGCACTTCCAGGGAAGCAATCAAGTTAGAATCGAGGCATTGATGGTCAAGGAGACTGGGTTATTTGTATTTTTATTGTAATTTACATATTTTTGTCTGTAAGAATATAATTATGTATTGCTTATATAAGTGCAAAAAAAATTGAGAATAATCCTTTGTAGTAGATTTCTTGAAAGCATGGGTAACCTGCTCACCACGTGCACTACCTGGTTGTCTCCGCAGTCAGCCTGGAGCTCAGCTGCTGCTTCCACGGTGCTTTAGAGAATTTCCCATCGAGGTCCCAGATGGCTGACTCCTTGCTGCCAAATCCAGTGTTAGGTCAGAGTCCACATCACGTTTTCCCTCTTGGCCGTATTTGACACTGCTGATGGCCCCGTGCTTCTTGGAAGTCTCTTTCAACTTTTCTCTTGCCCAGCACCTTTTCAGTTTCCTCCTCGGATTTTTTCTTCTTCCCAGCTCCTGAAGGTTTGCATTCTCCAGGGTTCTGTGCTTGGCTCACCTCCATCTCCCTGCTCACTTGCACGTTTTCTCTACGTTAATCTACTCATTGGTTGCCTCCTTTGCTGTGTCTATACTGTCTACTTCCAAATCCTTCTCTCTAGTTCAGCTCTTTCTAGAGCACCTTGCTCAGCCATCCTCCCACACTTCTCCTTCACACAGGCACCTCCAGTGCAACCTGTTATTAGGTGAATTACTGCTCCACCACCCTGAAACTGCTCTTCTGTAGTTCCTATCCATGATGGGCCTGCCAATCTAAAAACAAGTTCCTAGGCCTGGGTTCTTCTACCTTATTATAGGCCACATCAAATCAGGAAGCAGACCTGTATCCATTCCATAGCCCCCAGCCCCTACCGCTCCTGCCTCTTTACAGAGCTACAAAACTTTTCGCTGGGAAAACTGTTTTTCCTTTGTCATCAGTAACTGGTGTGGTTCTTGTTTGCACCATCTGCCTTCAGTTTTTTTTTTTTTTTTTGAGACAGTTTCACTCTTGTTGCCCAGGCTGGAGTACAATGGTGTGATCTCGGCTCACCACAACCTCTGCCTCCCAGGTTCAAGCGATTCTCCTGCCTCAGCCTCCCAAGTAGCTGGGATTACAGGCATGTGCCACCATGTCTGGCTAATTGTATATTTTTTAGTAGAGACAGGGTTTCTCCATGTTGATCAGGCTGGTCTCAAACTCCTGACCTCAGGTGATCCACCTGACTTGGACCCCCAAAGTGTTGGGATTACAGGCGTGAGCCACCGTGCCCGGCCTAATACTGCATTTTCTAATCTCAAGTAACACTATTACACAACTACAACTTTGACCTACCTCCTCTCCATTTCTTAAGAAGTCACTCCCAAAGCTTATAAATGTTTTCTATATTTGTAGCATCTGGGCCCCTGGCCAATTAGACCTGTAGGTTTTCCTGTAGCTTTTTTTGTTATTTCTTTGTTTGCCTGAGATTGAAATTGTTTTAGGGATGTAGCTAGCATCTCTCCTGTGCAAACAGAATTAAGTGAATTTTCTTCTCGTTGCCATCCTGTTGAGTTTATTACTGTGTTCATGTTTTGGAAATGTTTTTCCTAATTTGTGAGTTCAGAATACCTTCTTCTGGATGGTGGCTAGGTCTCTGAAAGACAAGTAGTGAATGCTGTATTTTGGACCTCTCAGTTCTAATACAAATGTACCAAGGAAAGATTCACCTTATTGACAGGCTGAGTCGGTGGCTCACGCCTGTAATCCCAACACTTTGGGAGGCCGAGGCGGGTGGATCACATGAGGTCAGAGGTTCGAGACCAGCCTGGCCAACATGGTAAAACCCTGTGTCTACTAAAAATACAAAAAATTAGCTGGGCGTGGGGGCAGGCACCTGTATTCCCAGCTACTCAGGAGACTGAAGCAGGAGAATCACTTGAACCCGGGAGGCAGAGGTTGTAGTGAGCTGAGATCACACCACTGTACTCCAGCCTGGGTGACAAGAGCAAAACTCTGTCTCTAAAAAAAAAGAAAGTTAATCTTTCAATCCACAGGCATTGGATCCTTTGGTAAACTGAATAGAGCATCTACTGGGTTTTAAGATGTTGTTTCCCACCATGTTTAAATCGGAATGAATTAGTTTGTGGATCATGTAATGTTCCTGATTCTCTCCCCCAAAATTATTTTTATATAACATAATAGTGCTTTAGAATTAAGGAAGTTAATTTAATGACTACTGTGGGTTAAGAACTGTGGTAAGCACGTCACAGGCATTATCTGATGTAATTCTCAGACAACTCTGAGATGGATGTTGGTATTATTTCATTTTGCAGATGACACAATTGAAGCTTAGGGTATGTGTGTGTGTAACTAGCTCAAGTTAGCAATGCAGTTAGGATTGAAGTCCCATGAGCTATTTATTCTTACTTGATAGTTTGTGGCTTTGAGTTTGGTTGCTTTGAAAGTTGGGAGGAAATGCCTTGCTCTCAGAGGTCTATATAGAAACAACATATAGGCCGGGCACGCCTGTAATCCCTGCACTTTGGGAGGCCGAGGCAGGCAGATCACCTGAGATTAGAATCGAGACCAGCCTGGCCAACATGATGAAACCCAGTATCTACTAAAAATAAAAAGTTAGCCAGGCATGGTGATGTGTGCCTGTAGTCCCAGCTACTTGGGAGGCTCAGGCAGGAGAATTGCTTAAATCCAGGAGACAGAGGTTGCAGTGAGTTGAGATCATGCCACTGCACTCCAGCCTGGGCGACAGAGAGAGAGACTCTGTCAGAAAGAAAGAAAGAGAGAAAAATAGAGAAAGAGAGAGAGAAAAGAAAGAAGGAAAGAAAGAAAGGAACAAACAAACAGCATACAATGTGTAAGCCCGACTTGTAAGCCTGTCCTTGGGTGCACAGAGCCAGACTTAAGATGTCCCTTAGCAGGCACATCCCCTTCACCTTGTGGTGTGGAATTTGTATGTGATGTATTTTTTCTTTTTCCAAAACTGGGGTGGACTTTGGAACAGCAAATATTTAATTGGAGCAAATTCCCCTTGCCAGAATATGGCTAGCTTATTCTCCTTGGAGGTTCTTTGCCCAAAAATACTCACCACATACTAAAAACTAAATGTGGTCAGTCACCCACAGAGCATAAAGGAGGTCTTGGTTAGGATTTGGAGCAGGGAGGTTGTTTACCTGTTTTTGATGAATAGACAGTGCCAATGTACAGTCACCCTTTGATGAGCCTTAAAGGGCTCTGGGCACATTCCAGATACTGGAATAAACAAACAGTGGAGGGGATTTGTTGGGCATGGTGGCATAGGAGCTCAGCCTGCCACTGTTAGCATTCTCCTTGAAATGGATTTTGGAGGAAGAACAAAGAGAGAGGTGGGGAGGTAGAGAAGGTCTAAAGGTGAATAATGGGCTGGTGAAAGAGGTGCTAATGTGCATGTGTTATGGTGAAGATGTGGTTCAGGAATTAGAGTTGCTGAGGCAGTGGAAGAGAGAAGGTGGGGAAGAAAATAATTTAATGAATGTCATAGAGCACTAGATCCTGTGTAACTGAAACAGCCTTATGAATGAGGTGGTGTGGCTTCTCCACAAATGTAGCTTTTATAGATTCAAAGCAACTTACTTCCTTGTTACTAGCACTACTCATACAGGTGTAACTTTTGTTTTGGGTTAGACACTCTGAAACATTCATTTTGTGTGTGCCCCCTACCATATTTCAGTACCTGAAGATTTTAACCATGCTGGTTGATCACTCATGTTTAAAACATAGCTAAAAATTGAGATTCCTCTAGAAAGCACCTGCGTGACTTCTCATTACCTGCCTGCGGGCGCTTCCTGTGTCCTTGTTCCAGCCTCAGTGGCTGTTCTAAAGCAATTTCCAGACCAGACCGTTCTCTCTGGGATGCCCTCGGTGTTAAAGAGTAAGCTCCTACTCTGTTCTTCACTTCTGCTCTCTGTCCCCTGCCAGTTGTACTCCTTCCTCTACCCCAAACAGCAATGAAGAAAGAAGAAAGAAGAAGAAAGAAGAAGAAGAAAAAGAAGAAGAAGAAGAGGAGGAGGAGGAAGAGAAGAAGAGGAAGAGGAAGACATGAAGAAGAAGAAGAAGAAGGAGGAGAAGAAGAAAACAGAAGAGTTTTATCTGATTCTGATTCTTAGACTTCATTCTTGTTTTCTATGCCATCCTGCCAATTGTATCTCTACCTGCAGAATTTCTAGTTCTCTGCCTAGGGTTACCTTCCTCACCTGTTCCCAGTGGCCTTCAGACTTGTCCCCCTGCCTCAAGTCTGTACTCTTTCACCATGTCTTCCACTTTGTGGCCAAAGATGTTGTAGCTTCAGTAGTGCTTTTCCCCTCGCTTACAGCATGGGGGCCTGACTGCTAAGCCTGGCATGCACCTCGCCCTTCCCAGCAAGACCCTGCCTTTGTAGGGAAGGGAAAAATGGCTTCCTTCCACTCTTCTAGGTTCTCTCTCTGGGAAGCAAGTTGAATTGACATAAGACCAATTACAGGATAAAAAGCATTTTAAAAAAAGAGATAGACCAGGCCCAGTGGCTCATGCCTATAATCCCAGCACTTTGGGAGGCTGAGGCAGGTGGATCACTTGAGGTCAGGAGTTGGAGCCTGGCCAACATGGTGAAACCCCATCCCTACTGAAAATACAAAAATTAGCCTGGCATGGTGGTGGGCGCCTGTAATCCCAGCTACTCAGGAGGCTGAGGCAGGAGAGTCACTTGAACCTGGAAGGCAGAGGTTGCAGTGAGCCGAGATTGTGCCACTGCTCCAGCCTGGGCAACAGAGTGAGACTCTGTCTCAATTAGAAAAAGAAAAAAAAAGCAGTCAGATGATAGACGCTTATAGCATCTTGAGCTACAGAGAGAAATAAATAGGGGTTTGGGGCCTCCAGGTGTTGCTGGCAACACGTAATGGGAGGGTGAGGAGAAGAAATGTATGGTGAATAAACGTTGTCTGATACACTTTTCTAATGTAGATTTCCTCTATAGATGTAAATTGTTTGTCTAAAATGGCAGCTTTGCAGAGCTGCTTCTGTGTCTTCAGTTTCTTAGAATAATGAGCTTGAAATATGCAAAGAAGAATAGTTTAGGGTGCCATATCCTGGTTTTTGTGAGTGACACAAGGTCAGAGGTAACCAGGTCCATGAACATTTGTGCCTTTCCACGACACTGGACGTTTATTGATGCTAATTCAATTTCAAAAGCCACCAGCTACGTGGAGTTCCAAGGAGGCAATTCTTAGTACTTCGCATTCACATGTTAGGTCTGCAGGCACACAGGCTCCGGCCACTGCACAAGCCAGTCGGTATTGCAAACCATACACAATCGTGTACTCAGTCAGTATATAGATGTTACTAATTAAACATTCCACTGCAAACAAAATAACATTTAGCATTAAGCCAAAGGGAATAGAAAAAGAGTTAATGAACTAGCCCAGGGAGAGCAACAAAGAAAAAAAGAAATTTCCTGGTCTGGGCTGGTCAATCTGGTTGGTCTTGCAAGAAGGAGTCTTTGATGTGGGCAGAGCTTTCAGGGGCAGATGCCAGGTGCTTGTCTCGAGTTACAACACTGCCTACTCTTTTTGTGGCCACAGAGTCCTCCAGTGAGGACTGATAGTTAAAGACTGTGCTTGTTTATCTACTTACCTGTTTAGATGCAGTCTTTATTTATCAAGCAAAACATCTCATCTCTGTTATGACAAAATGATGTTAAAAAAATCATTAAAAACGTAGTTTTAGGAATTTGCTGAAAACAAAATGTTGGATATTTTCTCATGAAGCCTTTCATACCTTTCCATGAAAACGGAGCTGACCAAGTGTGGTGGCTCACGCCTGTAATCCCAGCACTTTGGGAGGTACTGAGGCAGGTAGATTGCTTGAGTCAAGGACTTTAAGATCAGTCTGATCAACATAGTGAAACATCGTCTCTACAAAAACAAAATTA
Source organism: Cebus imitator (assembly GCF_001604975.1). Classification (NCBI taxonomy): domain Eukaryota; kingdom Metazoa; phylum Chordata; class Mammalia; order Primates; family Cebidae; genus Cebus; species Cebus imitator. The sequence goes on along the minus strand of NW_016107331.1, from coordinate 809,665 downwards.
GCTGGGCTTGGGGGTGCATGCCTGCAGTCCTAGCTACTTGAGAGGCTGAGGTAGGAGAATGGCTTGAGCCCTAAAGGTGAAGGTTGCCGTGAGCCAAGATTGCGCCACTGCACTCCATCCAGCCTGGGCAACAGAGTGAGACCCTGTCTCAAAAAAAAAGGAGCGGGGAGAAAATGGAACTGTTTGTGTAATGGAAAAAAAACCATCTCAGGACTGCCCAAACTCTTTATGCCAAAGGGAAAGTTAAGACTGGAGAAACAGTCACCTGACACTGCTGCTGTCCCCTTGCACCTTGCCCCCCTTGCCCGATAGATAGCTGTGACTTCCCAACCTTGTGTCAAAGCGCTATGCATTAGCCAGCCCCTGGAGAAGGCAGAAGGCCTCGTGCATCCCGGATGTGTGCCCTCAAATTGCTCCTAAGTAAATTCTCTGCTGGCCCCTTAACCTTTCAAGCTGTGTATCTTCCCATAAAAAGACATGTCAGCTTTAACTTTAGGTCTGTGATCTAAGTCTAGCTCCTTGTCCATGGAATTGCAGTCTGTTACATTTCACACTGACAATGCCCATTGCAAGCTCATCTTCCCAGGTGCAGAACAAAGACAGGAGAGCAGGCCTTTCTCTGCCTGCCCTGAGACTACATAATTAACTTTTCTTTCACTTTCTTTTTCAATGTTTATCGTATCTCTTGTATAGCAGAGTTTACTGGGCACTAATTTAAATCTCAGGAGAATGTCAGGTTTGCCTCGCCACCTGCCCCCTTTTCCTGCATGCCTTCTTCCCTTTAAAGAAATGGGTAAACACTGACCCTTCTTGCAAACTTTTTGGAGCACGGGCCACAGAAGATTCTGTGACTTTCTATGTTTCTGGGTGGGCCCTCAAGCTCTGGCTTAATTATCCCCTGTTGAGACTCTTGCTTCAGTCTCTCATTTGGGTTGACATTTGTTTATGGAAATCCTGGTAGCCACTTATATTATTGTTTCTTCAGTATCTTCTCTAGAGAAAAACTGTAAATTCTCTTCTTTATCATGCGTCACTTTTACCTTCAGTTTTGTGTTATTTTTTCTCTGTGATATTTTATTTTTCTTATAAACAATAGTTATAATGTGATTTAACTTATTTTCTATTCAGAAGAGTCTTCAACTTTGATGTTAATAAGAATTACGACTGACCAAATCCTTATTTTATGACGTTACTAGGAATGTGCTACTTGTTCTCATTGTGTAAGATTTTAATCTGATAATGAAAGTGATTATGTCACATTGGAGCCTTCTAATTTGTCTAGAATAAACTATTGTCAACATTTATCAGAAGATTAAGACCCATTAATAAAGATCTCCTGTGGATCAAGAAAATACCCAATTAACAGCCAATTTAGAGAAACAAAACAGATGGCAATAAACTTGGGAAAAGATGCTGAATCTCACTAGGAATAAGGAAGATGTACATTAAAGCAGGATATTGGGTTTTTGCCTTTAAATTAGACATCCAAGTTGGGAAATGTGCAAGCTCAGATATTAATGGTAGGATTTAAATTTGTATAGGCTTTGAAAGTATGATTTAACTCATATCTTGAAGCTTAAAAATATGATACGGGTTGAATATTCCTAATCCAAACATCTGAAATGTGAAATACTCTAAAATTTGAAACTTTTTAAGTGCCAACATGATGCTCAAAGGCAGTGCTCACCGAAGCATTTTAGATTTTTGGATTAGGAAAGCTTAGCCAGTAATACAGTGTAAATATTCCAAATTCCACAACACTTCTGGTCCAAGCATTTTGGATGAGGGAAATTCAACCTGACTAGTTGACCCACCAATTCCATTTCTAGCTCAGGTGTCTGTCTTACATAAATAATGGCACAGGTGCAAAGAGGCAAGAACAGCAGTATTTATTGTATCAGTGTTTGTGATAATAAAAAACAAGTACACAAAATAGAATTTAAAAACCCTCCCCAACAAAAACAGTAAGATCAGTGTGAGAATGGTTATCAATTTTGATCTAGCCTTTCTACAATGTAAGTGATGAAAAAGAATGTGATGGATTTTGGGAATCCATCACATTAGTATTGATAGGGAAAGATTCTTCATGGCTTGCTCTTTATTTATTTATTTACTTTATTTTTTTATTTTTATTTATTTATTTATTTATTGCATTTTAGCTTTTATGGTACATGTGAAGAACATGCAAGATTGTTGCATAGGTACACACATGGCAGTGTGATTTGCTGCCTTCCTCCCCTTCACCTATATCTGGCATTTCTCCCATGCTATCTCTCCCTACCTCCTCACCCCCCCATCCCTCCCCCATTTCCCCTCAACAGACCCCAGTGTGTAGTGCTCCCCTCCCTGTGTCCATGTGTTCTCATTGTTCGACACCCACCTATGAGTGAGAACATGCGGTGTTTGATTTTCTGCTCTTGTGTCAGTTTGCTGAGAATGATGGTTTCCAGGTTCATCCATGTCCCTACAAAGGACACGAACTCATCATTTTTGATGGCTGCATACTATTCCACGGTGTATATGTGCCACATTTTCCCTGTCCAGTCTATCATCGATGGGCATTTGGGTTGGTTCCAGGTCTTTGCTATTGTAAACTGTGCTGCAATGAACATTTGTGTGCATGTGTCCTTATAGTAGAACAATTTATAATCCTTTGGATATATACCCAATAATGGGATTGCTGGGTCAAATGGAATTTCTATTTCTAGGTCCTTGAGGAATC
>NW_016107331.1:794348-801415 GCF_001604975.1 Cebus imitator | reverse complement strand
GGCTCCCTGACTCAGAGTCTTTTTTTGTTGTTGTTGTTGAACGGTCGACTCTCCCAGTGTTCCTGTCGCCTGTTGAAAAGGCGCCAGGATCTCCCGTGCTGCGACTCACTGAGCCGGCTGAAACAGCGGCGCTGAGATTCCTGGCGGTGTTTTGCCTAGGAATCTCCTGGCCTGGCTCGCTATTTCAGATGAATGGGTGACTCTGCCATCTCAGGGCTCCAGTCGCCAGCTAAGAGGGCACCCGGACCAGTGTCTTTTGTACGGAGAACCACCGTGCCAGGGCTCGGGCAAAGCAGCTGTGGGGGCTGAAACAGCTGTGCTGGCGACCCGTGGGGCTCCTCTGCCTGGGAATCTCCTGGTCTCTGGGCGATAAAAATCCGTCTGGAAATACGGCATCCACTCACTCTCTGCACTTCCACTGGGAGCGGCAATCCTGAGCTGTTCCTAGTCGGCCATCTTTCCAAGTGATCTTATTTTTATTTATTTATTTTTTTTTTGAGGCAGAGTCTCACCCTGTTGCCCAGAGTATCTTGGCGTGATCTTGGCTCACTGCAACCTCCGCCTCCCAGGTTCAAGCAGTTCCGCCTCCCTAGTAACTGGGATTACAGGCATGTGCCACTACACCCAGCTAAGGGCTGTATTTTTTATTAGAAATGGGGTTTTACCATGTTGGCCAGGCTGGTCTCAAACTCCTGATCTCAGGTGATCCATCCACCTAGTCCTCCCAAAGTGCTGGGATTACAGGGATGAGTTACTGTGCTTGGGCTGGCTTATTGTTAATTGGGAAAAAATATTGTAGAACATTACATACAATGTTTTATTTTAAGGAGCTGTTTTAATATATGTATTATATGTATAGTACGATATGACTGTATGTATGTGTGTTGTGTATGTATACGTGGATATGTTGTATGTATGTATACACGCACATTTATGGGAATTAATATAAATACTGTAGCCACCAAATTGTTTACTCTTTTGAGGGAGGGGAGTGACATTTGGGGGAGATAGTAAAAGAAGTCTCTGATTTTTTATTTCTATATATGTATACACATCAACAAAAATATATCCATGTATTGAAATGGGATTTTTGGCTGGGTGCAGTGGTTCATGCCTATAATCCCAGCACTTTGGGATGTTAAGGCTGGTGGATTGCTTGAGCTCAGGAATTCAAGACCAGTCTGGGCAACATGATGAAACCCCACTCTACAAAAAAATATAAAAATTAGCTGGGCATGGTTGTGCGTGCCTATAGTTCTAGCTGCTTGGAAGGCTGAGGCAAGAGGATTGCCTGAGCCTGGAAGATCAAGGCTGCAGTGAGTCGTGATTATGCCACTACACTCCAGCCCGGGCAACAGAGTGAGACCTTGTCTCATTTTGGGAAGGCGGGGTGGGGCAGGTAATTTTCATAAAATCTGTTGTTGGATTTCAGAAGTCATTTGGGGCAAGTAAAGGCTGACTGTTACTTTATGATCACTGTATCTTTTAAAAAAAGATTCAGAGAAAATTAGAAAAATATCTCTTTAGAAGATAGATTCCCTTCCTCTATGTGTTTCTTTATGCACACAATCCATTTCCAAGTGGATGCTGAGTGGTCACCTGAATGAACACTCCATGACAGTCCCCTCTCAGTCAGTTCTAACAGACGACTTTTCTAAACTTTCTCCTCAGATCCCTTTTTTTGAAGAAATGTGTAAAGGCATTAAAGCTGGTGACACCTGTGAGAAGCTGGTGGGATATTCTGCTGTATATAGAGTCTGTTTTGGAATGGCTTGTTTCTTCTTTATCTTCTGTCTACTGACCTTGAAAATCGACAATAGCAAAAGTTGTAGAGCTCGTATTCACAATGGGTAAGTATTTTAGTCTTCTTGGGAATTGCTTTCTCCTTTCTTGTGTTCCAGACAGTATTCCAGGATCCCTTATATCCACCGGACACTGTGACTACTCTTCTTCTAGTTGAAATAGTTGATTTAGGGGAAGATGGAACTGATGCTTGTTATCCACATGGTTGCCTAAAAGCTAGAATCTTATTTTAACACCTGGCACCATGATGTGAAATTTAGTCAAGACAAAGAGTTTATTTCTTGTTCCAAGACCTTTTCCCAGGTCATTTCCACCCCTGCAATGAAATGGTGTTTTGCACAATTGGAGGCTGCACTGAGTCTGTGTAATTATGGGAAAAGGCATTCTTCAAGTCACTCAATTACTTCCCCTCGATTAGGAGAGAACATTGGCCAATGACAGAATCATGGACTCACATGCTTACTTTCTAAGAAGTCCTTTGTCCTTGTTGAATGTCATTTAAATACATTTCCTCTTTTTTCCCCCCCTTCTAGCTTTTGGTTCTTTAAACTTCTGCTGCTGGGGGCCATGTGCTCAGGAGCTTTCTTCATTCCAGATCAGGACACCTTTCTGAACGGTACTAATGGGGTATTTTGGGTACCTGTTTATTTTGTTTTTATCCATTTTGTCAAATTGCTCAGAAGCGCTGTCCAAAGTACCTTTGATAGTTTGAGTTACTGATTTTCTTTTGGCTTCAGAAGAAATTCCTGTCTTACCTGCCCATACTTTCTCCGCCATTGCCTCTCTACCTCCCCTCTCCAAAGAGGACTTTGGTACTCTGCTAGCCTGGGTGAGACCTTGTTCTTTCCAAGCACTGCACAGAAAACCCAGCAACAGGGAGCGCAGCGTCTACTACAGCGATAGTGGGACAGGAAAAGCATCCTTCAGTCTGGTTTTAAACTTACCTTATGTGAAGCTCTGTAACATTGAATTATATTCTTTATTGCTAGAACCTGCTACAATTCATTAATATGAAGCCTTTAATCATAGCTGAAACAGGGGGTCCTTTTTCATATGAGTGAAGGGAAAAACCTGAATTTCACTGGTTCAGGCATTTTGTTCAACCCAAATGGATTCACTTTCCCAAGTAAGGTACTAAAAACATTTAGGCCAGGAGTGGTGGCTCACACCTGTAATCTCAGCATTTTGGAGGCCGAGGCGCATGGATCACTTGAGGCCGGGAGTTTGAGACCAGCCTGACCAACAGGGAGAAACCTTGTTTCTACTAAAAATATAAAAATTAGCTGGTTGTGGTGGTCTGTGCCTGTAATCTCAGCTACTCTGGAGGCTGAGACACGAGAATTGCCTGAACCCAGAAGGTGGAGGTTGCAGTGAGCTGAGATTGCACCACTGCACTCCAACTTGGGCGACAGAGTGGGACTTTGTCTCAAAAACTAAACAAAACCTCTAGATTGTATCAGTTTATAAGGAACAGCCATAATCTTTCATATAGCTATGTGTCAGAGCCTACCTAGTTATTTAGGGTCATACTTGTTTTTCATATACTCCCTAAGTCTTGCTTTTACCTAAAATGATGTTAAAAGTTTTCAGATTTTCCACAGAGATCCTTTTATATATTAGAATGTATATTTAGAGGGAGAAGAGACCTAGAAACCCTCTGGTCCAGCTCAGTCTTTTTTCTTTTGGAGACAGAGTCTTGCTCTGTCGCCCAGGCTGGAGTGCAGTGGTGTCATCTCGACTTACTGCAACCTCTACCAGCCAGGTTCAAGCGATTCTTGAATCCTGCCTTAGCCTCCTGAGTAGCTGGGATTACAGGTGCCTGCCACCATGCCTGGCTAATTTTTGTATTTTTAGTAGAGACAGGGTTTCGCCATGTTGGCCAGGCTGGTTTTGAACTCCTGACCTCAAGTGATCCGCTCACCTTAGCTTCCTAAAGTGCTAGGATTTCAGGTGTGAGCCACTGCACCCAATTCTAGCTCAGTGATTTTTACAGACAAGCTAGAAACCACGTGATGTGGTTTAGTCACGGTAACGGCATGTTTGTGGCAGAGCTAGAAGTAGAGCCAAGTTCTTGTCCCCCTGTCTGAAGCTTGTTTCCTTACTGGTCGTTGTTGACTTTTTACCCAATAACATTTGAACCTTTGATTTTTCTGGCAATATATGTTTGATTTTAAGTTGTGATTCATTGTGGATTTTGTGAATTAGGGCATCTGTTAGGATACCTGGCAGATGTAGCAGGGAGGTTAAGCTTGGATACTTCAGGGTCAGACTGCCTGTGTTCAGATCCCAACTATGCCATTTACTTACTGAGATGTTGTCAACCTACATTGATTCTCAATTTTTCTCTTCTGTAAAGTGGGTGACATTTATAATAGTAATCCATGTCTTATATGGTTGTGTGGGAATTAAGTGTGTTAGGTACACTTATCATCTAGTACAAATCATCTGTGGTTATTCTCTTTTTAGTGAAATACAAGGAAATGTTGCCTCATTGTGTTCTTCATGGTCTTTTGCAGCCTGGCGCTACGTGGGAGCCATCGGAGGCTTCCTCTTTATCGGCATCCAGCTCCTCCTGCTTGTGGAATTTGCACATAAGTGGAACAAGAACTGGTATGTGTGCCTTTGTGGAAAGCTTCCTATTGACACACAGAAAGTGCCCAGTTTTGATAAAGGCCGTACTCAATTGCATCGCTAGGGATTTGCAGCTTTGTTTACACCAAATACAATGTTTGCTGTCACTTTCCCTTTCTGCCTGCTTTTTTTTGTACCTCTTCATTTACTTCTCTCCTTCATTTACTTCTCACTTTTTGACCCCCTGCCCCTACTCCCTCATTTGGGCTCTGAGTCAACCAGTGGTATGAATTAACCACACTCAACCCGCTACTCGTACCTGTCAGTCTCAGGTTTTGGAGGTGGCTAAAAAGTTGGGTAGCCTTCCTCATAGTCTCCCATCCTCATGAAATTTAAAACAAAATTAAAAAGTGAACACAAAACTCAAACTTTGGAGCTGGAGATTCATCTTCTGCAGAGTATGAGATGGAATAGTTGCACTCCTTTAAAAAAATTTTTGGGCCAGGCATGGTGGCTTGTGCCTGTACTTCCAGAACTTTCAGGAGGGCAAAGCGGGAGGATTACTTGAGCCCAGGAGTTTGAGACCAGCGTGGGCAACATACTAAGACCTTTTGTCTATGAAAAATTAGCCGGGCATGGTAGCACGTGCCTATAATCCCAGCTGCTTGGGAGGCTGAGGTGGGAGGATTGCTTGAGTCTGGTAGGTCAAGGGTTTGGTGAGCTGAGGTCACACAACTGCACCCCACCCCGAGTAACAGATCAAGACCCTGTCTCAACAAAAAAGAGTTTTGTTTGTTTGTTTGTTTCTTTTCATCTTCCCAAGAGGGGAAAAAGGACTTCTTCTTTAGGGAGATATGTTGTCCTACCTTAGAAAGCCATCCTGTCTTTGAAAAAGGTAGACTCTTTCTAAGTGCCTTGGAAATTGAATTCATATCCTGGGCCAACTGGGAGAGGCCCAGCTAGTAATAGCTAGTTTTATTTCTTGCTAAGCCACATTGAGAAAATGACAACTTGAGAAGGGTCCAGCCCTTGAGTTCTAAGGCCAAATTGACCCACTTTGTGATTCTGGACAAAGCACTTAACTGCTTTCCACCTAACTTTCTTTACTTATAAAATATGAATAAAAACAACTACCTATTGTACCCAATAAGGCTTTTGTTATTTTGCATATTTTATAGGAGTTATTTTATTATACTGAAATTTTAAAAATCAAGCCATGTGAACGTGAAGTTTATTTTTACCATGGACAAAACAAAATGTACTGTCCAAATACTCTGAATTTTTTTATTCTGAATATGCTGTTCAACTTGGTAGTTGTTGTTTTCTTTTGGTTGTAAGGATCAATTCATGAGGTACAGCTGTTGTTAGGGGGATACATAAGTGGGAAGGTAGAGTTAGTCATTTTACTCTTTGGTAAATACTGGATTAAGCATGGCCAAATATGAACAATTTTGAAATGGTTTGCAGAACACTGCATAGTCATACAGGTAGCCCTGCAGATATGCTTGGCTATGTTTTAAAGTCCTGATCCCTATGCTTATACAGATTTCTGGGTTTGAGTTGTGCTGTTGTGTAAGTTATTGTACAGGGTATGCATTTTGAGTTATCTGTGAGATCCAGTAATTTATGTTATGGTGTCCACTGGATCTTGTTTAGAGGTAGCAGAGTTTTCTTAAAGATGAGCCAAATGTGTGACTATAATTGTACGGGACCCTGTTTTCTGTAGTCCAGAAGAAATACAAGAAGTTGGAATTGAATTTTAATTGATTAAATATCACTCTTTCCATGATTATTCTGAATGTGCTTTCAATTGGAATTTTTTATTACAAAATAAATTCATCATCCTAAAATTTTCACAAGTATACTTCAAATAGGGAACTTCCTGGTAAAACAATAGCAGTTTTCATCCTTAGTACCTGATCTGCCCATTAAATGGTAAGTCCCCATGAGAACACTTGTGCTTCTTCACTCTGACTTCAATGTTTTGATTGATTCTGAATCCATTTGCTAGGACTAATTATTGATGCCAAGTTTTAGCATGCAGTTTGGAAAAGTTTGGTTGCTTCAAAAACTTTCAGAAACTCAGTTAGAATTACTTAAAAGCTCTGCAGCAAATAGTGTTGCTGTTATCCAAGCTTTGAGGCCTATATGCCAACAAAAATCCCTGTTGTCAATATGTTTATAGTTGTTTGTCTAAAATTAGAAATGAGCTAGAAAGCTCACTATTTTCCTTTAAATTTGGTAGTTTTTTGCTGTTTTTTTGACAGAATCTTGCTTATAAGAATCTGGAAAACGTGCTCATGGCTCTTGATGGAACACTAAAGTACCTTTTCTTCCCTTTTTCATTTATCTCTTTGTAAACATCTTGAGAAGGAGATGATCTTAAAAACAGTTGGCTAGAAAGGCCGTGGCCAAGAAACCAGGAGATGCAGACTTCGTTCCCCTTTCTTTTCTTTTTCCTTTTTTTTGTTTTTGAGATGGGATCTCACCTTTGTCATCCAGGCTGGAGTGCAGTTGTGTGATGCTCACTGCAGCTTCAGTTTCCCAGGCTTAAGTAATTGTCCCACCTCAGCCCCTCAAGCAGCTGGGACTACAGGCATGTGGCACCACACTTGGCTAATTTATTTTCTTCCTTCCTTCCGTCCTCCCTCCCTCCCTCCCTCCCTCCCTCCCTCCCTCCCTCCCTTCCTTCC
>NW_016107331.1:763933-794264 GCF_001604975.1 Cebus imitator | reverse complement strand
TCCTTCCTTCCTTCCTTCCTTCCTTCCTTTCTTCCTTCCTTCCTTCCTTCCCTCCTTCCTTCTTCCTCCTTCCTTCCTTCCTTCCTTCTTTGCTTCTTTCCTTCTTTTTCTTTCTTTCTTCTTTTCTTTTCTTTCTTCTTTCTTTCCTTTTTCTTTCGTAGGAATGGGGTTTCGCTATGTTGCCCAGGCTGATCTTGAAGTCCTGAGATGAAGAGATCCTTCTACCTTGGCCTCCCAAAGTGCTGGGATGGCATTGTGTTCCGCTTCAGTGCCCCTTTTATGTTTGCTGTTTCACTATAGGGCACATCAGTTGGCCCCTCTGACTTCAGTTTTCACACTTAAATAATCTGTTTGAACTAACTGGTGTGTTCTTTTTTCCTTTTTACCTCAAGTTTTGTGGTTTGCAGTGCCAATTCTCTATCAGAATTGAAACAAAGGGCTTTAGGTGCCAAGTGTAAAGACTTTCTTTGGATTTTTAGTGTGATGGGAGAGCACCAGAGGGCCTTAGAAAGGAAAGAATATAATCTGTTTTAAGTCATGACAGGTGAGAAGGAGTCAGAGGTGCAAATAAGGAGGTCGGGGGAGACAATCCAGGTGAAGGAGGCATAGTCTGGAATTAAGTGGTAGCAGGAGCTGGATCCTCCTGTTCTGAAGCTGGCTCTGGGTGGAGGTGGGTGGGGCAGGGGAGAGAAGCAAGAGGCTTCCAGAGTGACTGCAGTTCTTCTTTTCATCTCCCTCCCTCCCTCCCTTCCTTCTTTCCTTCTTCTCTTCCTTCCTTTTTCCTTCTTCCCCTTCCCCTCCCCTCCCCCTCCCCCTCCCCCTTTCTCCAACAATAGGAAGATGGAATTGCGTTTTCTGAGTTTGGAATGATTGCACAATAGCAGGTTTGGGGGATGGAGGAATGGGGGTGTGAATATCAGGAAGTAGCCTCAGCCTGGATGTGCTGAGTTTGAAATGCCAGTTAGACCTTCGAGTGGAGACATTAAATGAGCAACTGGATAATATAAGTGAAGTTCAGGGGAAAGGTTAGGGTTGAAGACTTAATTTTGGGACAAACTGTAAACATAAATTAAGAAAGTCCTTCGTATTCTAATAACATAACTGAAAAGACTAGTGAAGAAAAGCGTTGGTCCTCTCCCACCCACAAGCTAGTCAGCAGTGTTTACATTTTATACATAATTTATGCTGTCTCCCCATCATTGATTATTATTTGCTCTTTTTTTTTTTTTTTTTCCCTTTGTAAAATCCCATTTTCTCTCATTTCCTTTGTGTGCCTTTTATGTTAGAATAATTCTGAGGTCATTGGAATGTCTTGTCTGGCAGAGTTTCAGGAATATGACGGTCATTATCATTTTGGCCTTTCCTCCCTATTTTCTTTGTTTCTGGCTGCAGGAACTTTTTCGTCATTAAAACATTTTAGCTGCGTTGCTTGAACACTTTCCGGTTTTGTGAGGGCAAAAAGCAAGTTGCCTTTTCTGTGAGGTTTAGGAGAATGTGGTTACAAAGAACATTTAATCATAAGGCAGATGACAATGATTCATTCAATTCATTCTCCCTGTTCTCCTGTCCTCTTCATTTAGCAGTTATAGATACTTTTCTTTGTTCTAAACAATTTCTTTTTGTGTGTATGAGATAGGGTCTTGCTCTGTTGCCCAGGCTGGAGTGCAGTGGCATGATCTGGGCTCACTGCAACCTTTGCCTCTGGGGTCAAAGCGATTCAGCCACCCAAGTAGCTGGGATTACAGGCATGTACCACCATGCCTGGCTAATTTTTGTATTTTTGGTGGAGACAGGGTTTCACCCTGTTGGCCAGGCTGGTCTCAAACTGCTAGCCTCATGTGATCTGCCCCCCTTGACCTCCCAAAGTGCTGGGATTACAGGTGTAAGCCACCAAGCCCAGCCTTGTTCTGAACAATTTCTATAGATTTAAATCACCACTTATTTCTCTTATTTTTTATTAATAGAGACAGAATCTTGCTCTCGTTGCCCAGGCTGGAGTGCAACGGCATAATCTTGGCTCACTGCAACCTCCACCTCCAGAGCTCAAGTGATTCTCTTGCCCCAGCCTGCCAAGTAGCTGGGATAACAAGTGTCCACCACTGTGCCTGACTAGTTTCTGTGTTTTGAGTAGAGACGGATTCACCGTCTTGGTCAGTCTGGTCTTGAACTCCTTACCTCAGGTGATCTGCCTGCCTCGGCCTCCCAAATGTTGGGAGTACAGGCATGAGCCACTGCATCCAGCTCATTTAGTTAGTTTTTTAAATTGTACATCCCATTACTCTTTTCCTGACTTATTTTATTCTCCTTTTTTTTTAATTGGCATGTTAAAATTGCACATATTTATAGGGTACATTTTGACGTTTTGATACATATATGTCATGTAGTAATCAAATCAAGTCAGTTGGCTATTCATTACCTCGTGGATGTATCATCTTTTTCTTTCTTCCCCCTTTTTTTTTCTCTCTGTTTTTAAAAAGACAGGGTCTCACTCTGTGGCATAGTCATACCTCACTGCAGCCTTCAACTCCTAGGCTCGAGACATCCTCCTGCCTCAGCCTCCCAAAAAGCTGGCGAATTAGCATGCCCTGCTAATTTTTTGTGTTTTTTGTTTTGGTTTGGTTTTTGGTTGTTGTAGATGGGTCTTGCTGTGTTGACCAGGCTGTATCATTTCTTTGTGTTGAGAACCTTCAAAAGCCTCTCCTAGCTGTCTTGTAATATACAATACCTTACTGCTAACCATCATCACCCTACCATGTAATTGATCACCAGAACTTATTCCTATCTAACTTTTTTTAATGTCAAATTTTTCTTCACTATTTTAGAGAAGCAGTGCAGTTACAGGTCCTCTTCTTTAGTACAGGGAATAAAGAGCTGAAGTCAGCCATTCTGGCTCTGAGTAAAGCTGATCCTCTTTTCTCCCTAAGAAGATGCCATCCACAAGAGCTGCTGGCAACACTTTGTTTTTAAAAGTTTATTATTGGCTGGACGTGGTGGCTCACGCCTGTAATCTCAGCACTTTGGGAGGCCAAGGTGGGTGGATCACGAGGTCAAAAGATCGAGACCATCTTGGCCAACAGTGAAACCCCGTCTCTACTAAAAATACAAAAACGTTAGCCAGGTGTGATGACACACGCCTGTGGTCCCAGCTACTTGGGAGGCTGAGGCAGGAGAATTGCTTGAACCCAGGAGGTGGAGGTTGCAGTGACCTGAGATTGCGCCACTGCGCTCCAGCCTGGTGACAAAGCAAAATACCAAATAAAAAAAAAAAAAAAAAAGTTTATTATTATTAAAAAAAATTTAAACAGGGTCTCCCTCTTGCCCAGGCTGGAATGCGGTAGTACAATCATGGCTCATAGCAGCCTTCAACCCCCCGGGCTCAGGTGATCCCCCCACCTTAGTCTCCCAAGTGACTGGGACTATAAGTATATGCCACCACACCCAGCTAAGTTTTCTTTTTTTTGTAGAGATGAGGTTTTGCCGTGTTGCCCAGGCTGGTCTTGAACTCCTAGCCTCAAGAGATCCGCCCGCCTGGGCCTCCCAAAGTGCCGGGATTACAGGTGTGAGCCACCTCGCCCGGCAGTACTTTCAAGTAGAGACTATGCCCGTCAGGGTTCCATGTTTATGGAGAAAACTTGGAGAAGACCCGTGAAGAGCCACTTTTTCATCCTGCCAAAAACTGATACAGCGTGGTCCACAGTCAAAATGGAAAAGCTAGAATAAAGTCTGTAGGTAGCTAAAGGAAATAAAGCATTTCAGGACTGCTCAAACTCATTCTACCAAAAGGAGAGTTAAGCCTGGAGACAGTCATGTGACTCTGCTGCCCCCCACCCCCCTATAGATAGATGTGACTTCCCAACCTTGTGTCAAAGCGCTAGACATTAGCTAGACATCTATAGAAGGCAGAAGGCCTCATGCGTCCCGGATGTCTACCCTCAAATTGCTGCTAAGTAAATTCTCTGCTGGCCCCTTAACCTTTCAAGCTGTGTATCTTCCCATAAAAAGGACATGTTAACTGTAACTTTAGGTCTGTGATCTAAGTCTAGCTCCTTGTCCATGGAATTGCAGTCTGTTACATTTCACACTGACAATGCCCATTGCAAGCTCACCTTCCCAGGTGCAGAACAAAGACAGGAGAGCAGTCATTCCTCTGCCTACCTTGACACTACATAATTAACTCTTCCTTCACTCCCTTTTAAAATGTTTATCATATCTCTTGTATAGCAGAGTTTATTGGGTGCAAATTAAAATCTCAGGAGAATGTCAGGTTTGTCTCACCACCTGCCCACCTTTTCATGCATGCCTTTTCCCCTTTAAATAAATGGGTAAACCTGAGCCCTCTGCAGCCTCCTTAGGACCACTGTCCACAAAGGATTCTGTGACTTGTGCGTTTTTGGGTGTGCCCTCAGACCCCTCTGGCTCAGTAAGCCTCGACTGACTGAGACTCTTGCCTTAGTCTCTCATTTGGGTTGACATTATTCATTTTAATTGATGAATACATTTGTGGCAGAAGGGGGAATTCTCTCAGTGTTGAGAGAAAATTCTAAGCTTGAGCCAAGAAGTTTCCATATTTACCAGAACCTTCTAGCATTGATAGAGCATAATCCCTGCTAAAACAATGTGTCTTCTGGGCAGCTGGGTGGCAGTGCCTGTGGCCTGATGGCATTAGTCACTGCCTGAAGGATGGTGAATGTGATCAGAGAATGGAGGGCTTCATTGACTTGTCTTCTCTTCCTTCCCTCTTACCTACTTCCCGGAGAAACAGGACAGCAGGCACGGCCAGTAACAAGCTCTGGTACGCCTCGCTGGCCCTGGTGACGCTCATCATGTATTCTGTTGCCACTGGAGGCTTGGTTTCGATGGCAGTGTTTTACACACAGAAAGATGGCTGCATGGAAAACAAAATTCTGCTGGGAGTGAACGGAGGCCTGTGCCTGCTTATTTCATTGGTAGCCATCTCGCCCTGTGTCCAAAATCGTAAGCATGTTTTTTTCCATTCTTCCTTATTTATATGTTTCCTAAGTGTCTTTGAGCAAACCCAGTGGGTTGTTTTTTTCTCTTTTTGGAAACTAGTGTATTCCTTAACTTACTGTGGATATGTCAACAGTAGGCAAGGTGGGACTCCAGTCTCTTCATATCTCACACCCGAGCTGTGATAGCCAAGCATTTCTCATGTCAGAAAGACCTGAACTTAACGAAGTCAGTGAATAGGAGGATAACGCCTTTGCTAAATAATGTACCACAAGAATCGTTTAAACACGAAATGCCTTCTGTGTATATCAAGCTCAGTTGTTTATGAGCTTGCCTACAGTCTCTGTGTAAAAGTTGAATGAGAGCGCCGCGGAAGTTTTACAACTCTGTGTAAAAGTTGAATTAGCCAGGCATGGTGATGGGCACCTGTAATCCCAGCTACTTGGGAGGCTGAGGCAGGAGAATCGCCTGAGCTCGGGAGGCGGAAGTTGCAGTGAGCCGAGATTGCACCACTGTACTCCAGCCTGGGCAACAAGAGCGAGACTCTGTTTAAAAAAAAAAAAAAAAAACCTAAATGAAAATGAAAAGATTCAAGTGCTTTGTAGTTTATATAAATATTAATTAAAATTTTTTAAATTTTCTTTATTAAAAATCTGGGGTCATCCTTCACTCAAGGCTGTGGACAGTGTGGGCTGGCCTATGTGCTAACCTTCCTCAGACCCATGTTCTTCCTCAGTGAAGTCAGTGGAAACATGTGAGCCTGTCCCTGCTCATGGTCGTTTCAAAGCTGGAAGGGACAGTGGGATTTGAAAGTGCTTTATGAAGTATAAGTGTGAATTGTCATTTATAAACTACTCTTGATTTCTTAAACCAGGATAGTGTCTTTGGGCTTACAGAGTGAGATGTCCCTGGTCTGATGTTTTCTGTGGGCATCGGACCCTACGTGTGATGACAATGCACATGACATTCGGGTTCTAGGTAGGAAAAGATAGCCAATAAATTTACAGCCCCCTTGAATCCTTTCTAAAATAATGCTTTAAAAGGCAACTAGTGGCCAGGCACGGTGGTTCATGCCTGTAATCCCAGCACTTTGGGAGGCCGAGGTAGGCGGATCGTTTGAGTTCAGGAGTTCAAGAGCAGCCTGGCCAACATGGTGAAACCCCATCTCTACTAAAAATGCCAAAAAATATTAGCCAATTGTGGTGGTGCACGTCTGTAGTCCCAGCTACTCAGGAGGCTGAGGCAGGAGAACCTGGGAGGTAGAGGTTGCAGTGAGCAGAGATCGCACCATTGCACTCCAGCTTGGGTGACAGAGTAAGACTTTGTCTCAAAAAACAAAAAGGGGGGCAACTAGTAGTAGCAAATAATTTTTCTCTGCTAAAAATTTTAAGTTCATTATTGAAATTGAGAGTATTATTCTCTAGTCCCTTTAATTGATCAGTTAAGAGTTCCCAGAACAATATGATATTCAGATTAACATCTTTGGGTTAAATCCTACCTTTTGAAATAGGAGTAACATTTTGAAATATTTGGTTTAATATCATTAAGTGCTAAGGAAAATCTTATTCCCATGCCAAAGAGCAACATTATAACAGGGTCTATTTTATATCTTTATTGATAATTAGAATTTAATAATGATAATTTTGGAAACAAATTTGACCAAAGGGAAGACTGAGTAAAACTGCACCCTTTTATGTTGGTAAGTGGTCAAAAATTTCGCAGAGGAAAAAAAAAGAGAGAGAGATCCCTTATCACATCCTGGTTACTCTGAAGGATCTGGACCCTTAGTTTACTTGAAATATTATCACTTTCAAAAAAATAACTAATGGCTTGTGAAGTTTCAGAGAAAAAGGAACACTTATACACTGTTGGTGGGAGTGTAAATTAGTTCAACCATAATGGAAAGCAGTGTGGCAATTCCTCAAGATCTAAAAACAGAACTTTCATTAGGCCCAGCAATCTCATTACTGGCTGTATACCCAAAGGAATATAAATGGTTCTCTTATAAAGACACAGGCACACATATGTTCATTGCAACACTATTCACAATAGCAAAGACATGGAATCAACCTAAATGCCCATCAGTGGTAGACTGAAGAAAGAAAATGTGGTACATATAAACTATGGAATACTATGTAGCCATAGAAAGGGAAGAGATTATGTCCTTTGCAGGAATGTGGATGGAGCCTGGAGGCCATTATCCTTAGCAAACTAACAAAGGAACAGAAAACCAAATACCACACGTTCTTGCTTAAAAGTGGGAGCTAAATGAGAACATACGGACACATAGAGGAGAACAACATACATTAGGGCCTGTCAGAGGGTGGAGGGTGGGAGGAAGGAGAGGATCAAGAAAGATAACTAATGGGCACTAGGCTTAATACCTGGGTGAAAAAATAATCTGTATGACACACTGCCGTGACAAGTTTATCTTTACAACAAACCTGCACATATACCCCCAAACCTAAAATAAAAGTTAAAAATAAAAATAACCTTAAAGCCCTTCTCCCAATGAATGCTGAGCCCATAGTCTTCCTCTTTAGCCAAGAGCAGTTCTTGTATTCTGTTCCCAAAAGCTTTTTGTCCATTGACAAGTAAGAGCTTTTTGTCCTGTCATAGTCCGTAGCGTGAGATGACCTTGTAGGATCCAGAATACATCCCGTCAAACCTGGTTTCTCACTTACTTCCCTCCCCAACAAAGCTATGCGGCTTTATCAACAATGATGGTAATTTTGTTTCTGATCTTGTGATTTAAGAACTAATGTTATAAACCCACGGAGACTAGCTAGTATATTTAAGTATAGCCATAGGCTTGATAAAATATTGGTAGAGAACTTGGCAGAACCTGACATCTTTAAAATAGCAATGTTCAACTCAGTGTATAGCTGTCTCCCCCTTACTGTCTTTTTGGTTTTATTGAGAAACATACTACTTTTTTTTCTCTTTTCTTTCTTTTAAAGGTAGATGCTCAAGTTTGAGGACTGTCATGGGGACTGTCGGGTTTTTTTTTTTTTAGGCATATGTTTTCTTTTTCTTCAAATTAAAACCTGTTGTCTGTCTGTCTCTTGTCATTTTTCAGGACAGCCACACTCGGGGCTCCTACAATCAGGGGTCATAAGCTGCTATGTCACCTACCTCACCTTCTCAGCTCTGTCCAGCAAACCTGCAGAAGTAGGTAAGCCAGTCTGTTAGGGGGCTAGTGTTTG
Source organism: Cebus imitator (assembly GCF_001604975.1). Lineage (NCBI taxonomy): Eukaryota > Metazoa > Chordata > Mammalia > Primates > Cebidae > Cebus > Cebus imitator. The sequence goes on along the minus strand of NW_016107331.1, from coordinate 786,090 downwards.
CAGCGTATTTTCATTCACAGAGGAATGAGCTATTATTTACACGTGGGAGAGGCCATGGAGATAGAGAGCAGAAGGATGGTTACCAGAGGCTGAGAGAGGTTCGGGGGAGGTTTGGGAGGACGTTGGGACGGTTAATAGGTACCAAAAAAAAATTAAAAAGAATGAATAAGACCTAGTATTTGATAGCACAACAGGATAACTATAGTCAAATTTAATTGTACATTTAAAAATAACTGAAAGAGTATAATTGGATTGTTTGTAATGCAAAGGATAAATGCATGATGGGATGGATACTCCATTTTTCATGATGTTATTGTGACGTATTTCATGCCTGTATTAAAACGTCTTGTGTACCCCTTAAATACATACACCTGCTATCCACAAAAATTACTTTAAGAAATAAAAATAAATATTAGAAATGTACTAAATCACAGTAGAGAGATGATCTAGACTTTTTCATGAAAAAAAGTCTTTGAGCTATGAAGAGGAAAATTCCCTTTTTCGATTCTTCCTGGTGTGTGGCACAGACAGGAGCAAAGGTTTGGCTGTGGAGTTTGCTTTTAGGCCTAAATAACCTCTTAATTTAGTTGGTTATTTCTTTTTTTTTTCCTGACTGTAGTAGTGGAACAGAGAGAGTGGAAAGAACGTGGGGGAGTGGAGAGCGGGGAGCAGGATCTGAGCCCAGATCTGTGATTTACTGGCTATGTGACCTCGGACCACTCGTCTTAAATGACATTTATTTACAGAGACAACAGAATATAGTGATTAGAGCGTGAACTTTGAAGTCGGACTGCCTGGTTTATAGACTGATCCTGCCACTTAAGTAACTTGCAGAAACTTACTTACCTCTCTGTTACTTTTGTGATATATAAATGTAAATACACGCACATACATACATACATACACATGAGCATATATAAATATATGATTGGGTATATTTGAGCTTATGTAAGTCAAATAAATGTAGTCTCTAAGAAAATTGAAGTTATTTCCTCTTTTAAATTTGGAAAGCTAGTGCAATGATAATTTTGAAGGTGTTGGCATGTATACATACTATATACGGGCTTGGCCTTATCGCTATTGATAGTGAAAAGTAATGTTAAGTGGAGGTCTTAACAGTAAGTATTGCCTGTCTTGGATTTTATTTTATTTTATTTTTAATACTCTATCTTGACTCTGTAAGTTTACTTAAATTTAGTCTCTTTAAGGCCTTCTTTTATGACTGTTTATGTATTAATTTCAGGTTTTAACTTAATGGGATTTTTATTTACAACATTTTTTAAATGGCAGGTATCCCTTAAAAACAGAAAAAAAGGCTGAGCGCTCATGCCTGTAATCTAGGCACCTTGGGAGGCTGAGGCAGGAAGATTGTTTCAGGCCAGGAGCCGAGACCAGCCTTGGCAACATAGAATTTCTACCAAAAAAAAAAAAAAAGTTATTTTAAATTTCCAAATGCTCTTTTTAAAAATTAGCCCAAGAATAAAGATTCGCGAAACCACAGCATACACAGGGAAGTTTATAGCATTAAGTGCCTACATCAGAAAAGCAGAAAGATCACCAATTAACAATGTAACGTTGTACCTGGAACTAGAAAAGCAAGAAGAATCCAAACCCAAACCAACCAATTGTCTTGTTTGCTGATGATATGATTCTATAGCTAGCAGAACAAAAGAAATAACAAAGATTGGCCAAGCACGGTGGCTCACACCTGTAATCCCAGCACTTTGGGAGGCCGAGGCAGGTAGATCATGAGGTCAAGAGATCAACCATCCTGGCCAACATGGTGAAACCCTGTCTCTATTAAAAATACAAAACTTAGCTGGGCATGGTAGCACATGCCTGTAATCCCTACTTAGCTACTCAGGAGGCTGAGACAGGACAATCGCTTGAACCGGGGAGTTGGTGGTTACAGTGAGCCAAGATCACACCACTGCACTCCAGTCTGGCAACAGAGCAAGACTCTGTCTCAAAAATAATAAAAAAAAAAATTACAAAGATCAGGGCTGCGTGAGGTGGCTCATGCCTGTAATCCCAGCACTTTGGGAGGCTGAGACAGGCAGATCTCTGGAGCCCAGGAGTTTGAGACCAGCCTGGGCAACATGACAAAACCTTGTCTCTACAAAAAATACAAAAAATTAACCAGGCATAGTGGCGCATGTCTGTAGTCCCAACTACTCTGAAAGCTGAGGTGGGAGAGTCACTGGAGCCCCAGAGTTTGAGGCTGCAGTGAGCTATAAGCTCTGATTGCACAACTTTACTCTACCCAGGGCAACAGAGAGGGACTTTGTCTCCAAAAAAAGAAAAAAAGCCATCAGGAACTAAATGAAATGAAGACTGCCCTTCCCCCCCCCAAAACAAACCCCTGTGAGAAAAATACAGAGGATCAACAAAACAAAACAAAAGTTGGTTTGTTGAAAAGATAAACAAAAGTGATAAGGTCCTAGGCTAACCAAGAAGAGAGAGGATCAAATCAACAAAATGAGAAATGAAAAAGGAAAAAAATCACAATAATGCCACAAAAGCACAAAAGATCATTACAGACTGTTATGAACAACCGTATACTTAACAAACTAGAAAACCTAGAGGAAGTGGATACATTTCTGGAAAGCAGGAAGGAATAGAAATCCTAAACAGGCCAATACTGAGTAGTGATATTGAATCAATGATTTAAAAAAATCTTCCAGTAAGAAAAAGCCCAGGACCAGATGGAGTCATAGCCAAATCCTACCAAACATAAAAGGGAGAATGAATACCAGTCCTCCTGAAATTGTGCCAAAAAATGGAAGAGGAGAGAATTCTCCCTGACTCATTATACAAGGCCAGTATCACCCTGATAACCAAAAGCAGACAAGGACACAAGAAAAAAGAAAATTACAGACCAATACCCCTGATGAACATAGATAGCAAAATCTTCAACAAAATACTAGCAAACAGAATGCAGTAGTACATCGAAAGATAGTAACACCATGATCAAGTGGGTGTTATACCATAGATGCAAGAATGGTTCAACATATGCAAATCAATAAATATGATACATTATGTGTTACATATTACATAAACAGAATTAAGGATAAAAACCATATGCTCATTTCAATAGATGCTGAAAAGGCATTTGTTAAAACTCTGCATCTCTTCATGGTAAAAAAAAAAAAACAAAACCTCAATAAACTAGGAATATAACTTAAAATAGTAAATAGAAAGAATACAGCTTAAAATAATAAAGGCCATATATGACAGACCCACAGCCAACATCATACTGAGTGGGGGGAAATGGGAAACATTCCTTTTGAGAACTGGACCAAGACAAGGGTGCCTGCTTTCACCACGCTTAGTCACCATAGTACTAGAAGTCCTAGCCGGGGCGGTCAGGCAAGAGGAAGAAATAAAAGGCATCCAAATTGGAAAAGAGGAAGTCAAATTGTCTTGTTTGTTGATGATTTGATTCTATAGCTAGAAAACCTGAAAGGTTCCACCAAAACATGCTTAGATTGAGTAATTAATTCAGTAATAATGCAGTATACAAAATCAACATGCAAAAATTGAGTAGTGTTTTGGCTGAGTGCATTGGCTCATGCCTATAATCCCAGCACTTTGGGAGGGCAAGTTGAGTGGATCATTTGAGGTCAGAAGTTTGAGATCAGCTTGGCCAACATGGTGAGACCTCATCTCTCAAAGTTACAAAAATTAGCCAGGTGTGGTGGTGCCCATGTCTGTAATCCCAACTAGGAGGCCGAGACAGGAGAATCACTTGAACCCAGGAGGCGGAGGTTGCAGTGAGCCGAGATCATGCCATTGTACTCAGCCTGGGTGACAGCAAGACTCTGCCTCAGAAAAAAAAAATTAGTAGTGTTTCTATATACTAATAATCATCTAGCGGAGAACCAAATCAAGAAGGCAGTCCCATTTACAGTAGCTACAAAAAGTAAAATAACTAGGAATAAATTTAACGAAGGAGGTAAAAGATCTTTACAATGAAAACTACAAAACACTGATGAAAAAAATGAAAGGGAGGGGCTGTGTGTAGTGGCACATGCCTGTGGTCCTAGTACTTCGGGAGGCCAAGGTGGGAGGATGGCTTGAGGCCAGGAATTTGAGACCAGCCTGAGCAACATAGCAAAACCCCATCTCTACAAAAAATTTACAAATTAGCTGGGTGTGGTGGCATGCACCTGTAGTTCTAGCTATTTATGGGGTTGAGGTGGAAGGATCACCTGAGCCCAGGAGTTTGAGGTTACTAAGCTATGATCAGGCCACTGTACTCCAGACTGGGCGACAGAGCAAGACCATGTCTCAAAAACAAAGAGGGGAGGGGGATGCAAGCAAATGGAAAGACATCCCATGCTCATGGATCACAATAATCGATATTATTAAAATGACCATATTGCCTAAAGCAGTTTTACAGATTCAGTGCTATCCCTATCAAAATACCAATGATTTTTTTCACAGAAAAAGAATAAACAATTCTAAAATATGTATGGAGACAACAGAGCCAGAATAGCTAAAGCAATTCTAAGCAAAAAGAGCAAAGCTTGGAGGAATCATACTTCAAAGTTGGAGGAATCCTGACTTCAAATTATGCTACAAAGTACAGTAAGCAAAACAGCATGGTATTTGTATAAGAATAGATCCATGGAACAGAATAGAGAACCCAAAAGTAAAACCACATATTTATGGCCATCTGTTCATTGACAAAAATATAACAGTGAGGAAAGCATATCCTTTTCAATAAGTGGTCCTGAAAAATTTGGATTTCTATATGCTAAAGAATAAAACTGAACCCCTATTGAACCCATGTCTCTCATCACATACAAAAATCAACACAAGGTAGGTTAAAGACTTACATGTAAGGCCTGCAACTATGAAAATACTAGAAGAAAACCTAGGAAAACCCTTCTGGACATTGCTGTAGGCCAAGAATGCATGACTGAAACCTCAAAAGCACAGACAACAAAAACAAAACCAGACTAATGGACCTGTATTAACCTAAGCAGCTTCTGCACAGCAAAAGAAATAATCGACAGAGTGAGGAGACAACCTGCAGAATCAGAGAAAATACTTGCAAACAGTGTCTGATAGGGGAGCAATATTCAGAATTTACATGAAACTCAATTCAACAACAAAAAACCAGCAAATAATCCCATTAAAAAGAGGTCAAGGCCAGGCACGGTGGCTCACGCCTGTAATCCCAGCACTTTGGGAGGCCTAGGCAGGTGGATCATGAGGTCAAGAGATCGAGACCATCCTGGCCAATATGGTAAAAAGTGGTCAATCTGGGTGTGGCAATTCCTCAAGGATCTAGAAAGAGAAATTGCATTTGACCCAGCAATCCCATTACTGGGTATATACCCAAAGGACTATAAATTGTTCTATTATAGAGATACATGCACACGTATGTTCATTGTGGCACCATTTACACAATAGCAAAGACCTGGAACCAACCCAAATGTCCATCAGTGGTAGACTGGACAAAGAAAATGTGCCACATACACACCATGGAATACTATGCAGCCATAAAAAATGATGAATTCGTGTCCTTTGTAGGGACATGGATGAATCTGGAAACCATGATTCTCAGCAAACTGACACAAGAACAGAAAACCAAACACTGCATGTTCTCACTCATAAGTGGGTGTTGAACAATGAGAACTCGTGGACACAGGGAGGGGAACATCACACACTGGGGTCTGTTGAGGGGTGGGGAGCTAGTGGAGGGACAGCAGTGGGTGAGGAGGGTGGGGAGGGATAACGGTAGAAATGCCAGGTATAGATGATGGGGGTATGGAGGCAGCAAACCACCTTGCCATGTATGTACCTATGTAACATTCCTGCACGATCTGCACATGTACCCTAGAACCTAAAGTACAATTTAAAAAAAGTGGTCAAAGGGCATGAATAGTCATTTTTTTTCTAAAGAAGACATATAAATGGCCAACAGGCATATGAAAAAGAATCCTCAACATTGCTAATCATCAGAGAAATGCAAATTAAAACCACAAGACACCATTTCACACCAGTCAGAATGGCTATTATTAAAAAGACAAAAAGTAACAGATGTTGGCAAGGATGTGGAGACACAGGAACACTTACACCATTCATGGGAATGTAAATTAGCATAGCCTCTATGGGAAACTGGAGATTTCTCAGAGAGGTAAAAATGGAGCTACCATTTGATCCAGCTGTCCTACTGCTGGGTACCTATGAAAAGGAAAATAAATCATTATGTCAAAAAGATAGCTGCACCTCTGTGTTTATCACAGCACTGTTCACAATAGCAAAGATAGGGAATCACCCTAAGTGTCCATCAGTAGATGATTAGATAAAGAAAATGTCATACACACACACACACACACACACACACACACACACACACACACGAATATTCAGCCATAAAAAAGAATGAAATCCTGTCTTTGGCAGCAACATGGATGGAACTGGAGGCCATTGTCTTAAGTGAAACAAGCAGACACAGAAAGACAAATACTTGCATGTTCTCACTTTTAAGTGGGAACTAAATAATGTGTACACATGGATATGAGTATGGAATGATAGACGGTGTAGACAAAACATAGGAAGGAGGGAGGGGATGGTGAGAAATTACTTAATGGGTACAATATGCGTTATTTGGGTGATAGATACACTAAAAGCCAAGACTTCACCACTATATAATCTAGCCATGTAAAAAAGTTACCCCATAAATTTGTACAAATAATAAAAGATTCCTTAAAGCACAGCGTACACAGTTCTGTTTACTGTTTCAAGTACAAATACCAGTCATAATTTTAGTCTAACTTAAAACACTTAAAATATGCACGTTTATAAGTGGTTTCTAGAGTATTATTTTAAGTTACTTGCTTTCGTGGCAAAGTTGGCAGTCAGACCTAGGTTGGATATTCCAAGTGGAAGACTTCATGTTAGGTAAAAGGCAAATTACCACTGCTGGTTAACATTATAGGAATCTTTGTTAGGTAGTGTTTGGAATAACTCAGTTTTTCCTCTGCTTTCACACTACGACACTCAACACAGAAGGTTTCTGTGACACTAAAATATGTGGAGATTTCTCCCCACCAGCAAGCAGGCAGTAACTTCCTCAGTGGACATCAGTTGGGTATCCTCCAGTTCGGATGCTCTACCTGGAGGTGAGGTCAGATCCCGCAGGTTGAAGGCTCAGTTCCACCGAACAGCCCTACCATTCCCACTGGTCACAAGTCCGGCCCTCCAGAACTTCTGACCAACAGGCTTCAAGTTGGGGCTCCCACAGTTACCCCTTCTTTGGGGTGATTTAATTTGATGGAGTGGCTCACAGAACTCAGGAAATACTTTACTGATTTATTACAAAGGATATTTTAAAGAATACAAATAGGCAGGTGAAAAGATATATAAGGCAAGATCTGGAAGGGTCCCCAGCTTCTGTCACCATGGAGTTGGGGTGGCTGGCTTCCTATCATGTGGAAGAGGTTCTTGTTCACCTTCCTGTAAGCGTCCAGCTCTCAGGAAGCTCTCTGAACCATTTCCTTTTGGGCCTTTTATGGAGACTTCATTGCATAGGCATGCTTGATTAAGTGATTAAACCATTGGCCCTCGGTGATCAACTACCATTCCTCCCATTCCTGGAGTTTGGAGAGTGGGTCTGAAAGTCCCAACCCTCTAATCCTACCTTGGTCTTTCTGGTGACCAGCCCTCATCCTGAAGCTCCCTAGGGGCTGCCAACCGTTAGTCAATCATTAACATACAAAAATACACCACTTTGGAGATTTCAAGGATTTTAGGAGTTGTATGCAAGTAAATGCGGATGAAGACCAAATATGTATTTTATAATATCCCACCTCTCACATTTAAAAAGAGATCCAGAGTTATACACAGAAAGATATACACAGAAAGATAACATGATTATCATATCACATAGAGCAAAATAACTGCTCACCTGGGTTAGGAGCTATTGTTGGCTGTTGATTAGCCTCAGCACTGCTTGGTATCTGCACCCTACCTCTCTTTAGGGGCTACTGCCCCTTCAACTGAAAAATGCACCTGACTTGTCTTCTTACTGTTGTAACAGAGCGAGCGCGAAATCACCACTGAGACAAAGACTTGGCCAAATTACAGGGTCTTTGCTGGTGGCCACGGAGGACTCTCGTCTCTATAACCTGTGGCCCCAAAAGGGGGGTGTCAAGAGCTTTTATGCCCGTAAACCACCTCCTGGGTGGGGGTGGGGGTGAGGGGCCTTGCACATTCTGAGGGCCAGGGGACTTTGGACATTCCGATTGTTACTTAAGTGGTTCACAGAAGTCACGATAAGCGTTAGTTTACACATTGTCTGAGTAGGATGGAAATTACAGACCTTACTTACTTTCTACAAGCCTTAAAATTGCGCAGGGGCCAAAATGACATTGGTTTGGACTGCTTGCCTGTCACATTAGGGTTATAGAGAGCAGTTTCAATGGAAAGCTGAGGTATGGTTGAGGTATGCAGTTTATGGGGCTATTACCATGTCACATTACTATTGTTTGAATAGTACTGAAAACGAGCAAGACTCTCTCCATAGGCCCTGGATCTGTTTGAGCCCCATAGCACTGAGCTGGAATCTGAGAGTCTTGTTCCAAGTGTGTGCTGTTGTAGGAGAATGGTTCTTTGAAATAGCAGAAAACCAGTCTGCATGGAAACAGCCTGTAGAGTAGTTTCCAGTGATACGTGTTCCCTGTTCTAAGGAGGTACACCACAGCTCTCTGAATTTTCCCAAAATGAGTGCTTCTGCGAGTTGCAAATGGGCTTTCTGTTTGACTGTGATGACTTTGTTTTTTCTTTACAAGTTCTAGATGAGCATGGGAAAAATATTACAATCTGTGTGCCTAACTTTGGTCAAGACCTGTACAAAGATGAAAACTTGGTGACTATACTGGGGACCGGCCTCTTAATCGGATGTATCTTGTATTCTTGGTAAGTCTTGGGAGTTACTCAAGGCCATTTTTATAGACTTTGAAATTCCAGGAAAAGAATCAAAATAACTTTCAGTAGCTGTGAGGCTGCAAAAATAAACACCATTTGAGGAAAGGGGAAAACAGCCACAAGTGAAAAGGTGAAGAGCATGAACTCTAAATATTTGAACTTGGTTTACCTTACTTGTTTTTATTTGGGATAAAGAAGGCAAATATATGGTATGTCGCAGCACCATTGCCTAAGACGCTTGAATAGTAGTTTGCTACACCCTTACTGGAGGGCAGGGGAGCACACAGTGAGAAAGAGATAGAATGTGCCAGAATGTCCTGGCAGCTAGCCTGCCTGCCTGCCTGCCTGCCTGCCTCCTTCCCTCCCTCCCTCCCTCTTGCCCAGGCTGGAGTATAGTGACCTGATCTTGGCTCACTGCAACCTCTGCCTCCTGGGTTCGAGCGATTCTTTTGCCTCAGCCTCCCAAGTAGTTGGGACTACAGGCATGCATCACCATGTCTGGCTAATTTTTGTATTTTTAGTAGAGATGGGGTTTCACCATATTGGCCAAGCTGGTCTTGAACTCCTGACCTTGTGATCAGCCTGCCCTGGCCTCCCAAAGTGCTGGGATTACAGGCTTGAGCCACTGTGCCCGGCCCTGTTTTGAGATGCAGTTTCACTCTTGTTGACCAGGCTGGAGTGCAATGGTGTGATCTCCGCCTGACTCAACCTCTGCCTCCTGGGTTCAAGCGATTCTTTTGCCTCAGCCTCCTGAGGACCTGGGATTACAGGCATGCATCACCATGCCAGGCTAATTTTGTATTTTTGGTAGAGACAAGGTTTCTCCATGTTGGTCAGGCTGGTCTCAAACTCCCGACCTCACGTAATCTGCCCACCCTGGCCTCCCAAAGTGCTGGGATTACAGGCGTGAGCCACCGTGCCCGGCCTATCCTGGCAGCTTTCTCATCCAAAGGAAATAGCTTTGTTCTGCTGTTGATGGAGAGTACTAAGTGCTGCAGGCATGGTCCTTGTGTGCAGACAAGGAATGGTCCTTCTCTTCTCTGCTAAAACCCACAATGCTGTTGTTCAGTAGGCAAGGCAGCTTTTCCGAAAGTAGGTTGATATCTGAGTGGACTGTGTTTCAGACGCTTATGGTGGGGGTTATTCCCACCATAAAAGGTTTAAAAGATGGCTACAGGGAAAACAGTCAAGGACAGAAATGATTAGTCTGGGTATATGTTTCACTGATAACTAAGTTTCCCTTTGACAGTAACCTTTTCACATTTAGCCCTTACTTAGGTGTTTATGTTTTGTTAATGTTTCAGTATAAAATTTCAATTTAGTTGAATTAAGTCATAGGCACATTGTAATCTTCCTCTTTGCTGAAACTAAACACTACTGGTGGTGATAGCTTGTATAAATACAATGTCTCTGTGAGCATGTTGACATTTTCTCTTACTTCATTTAATAGCTTCTACTATTAAAAAGGGACCAACAGGGACACAGACCTTTTAGAGTCTGTTTGCTCAGGGTCATGCATCAAGCCATAACATGCTTGTTGTTTTGCAGGTGGGTGTTAAGTTGATGGTTACATACATTCATTCTCCGTCTGTGTGTGACATGCTGACAGGCTCCTTGTTGCAGAATGGACTGTGGTGACTTCTTTCTGGCCTTTAGATTTTATTCCATAAGTTGTTCACTGAGTAGCTACCAGATAGGAAGCAGGCTGGGTGGTACAGTGGCTTACACCTGTAATCCCAGCACTTTGGGAGGCTGAGGCAGGAGGATCACTTGAGCCCAGGAGTTCGAGACCAGCCTGGACGACATAGTGAGACCCTGTCTCTACCAAAAAAAAAATTAGGCATGGTAGCGTGTGTCTGTGGTTCCAGCTACTTGAGAGGCTGAGATGGGAGGATCGCTTGAACCCAGGTGTCTAAGGCTGCAGTGAGCTGGGAGTAGCTCCACTCTAGCCTAAGCAACAGAGTGAGACCCTATCTCTTAAAAAGAAAAAAATAAATAAAAAACTATTAAGATATTTGACAAGATAAAATCATGGTTTTTGGGGTTACTGGGTACCTAGTAGTATATGAAAAAAAAAAAAAAATTGCCCTTAGCTGGGCACGGTGGCTCATGCCTGTAATCACAGCACTTTGAGAGGCCAAGGTGGACGAATCACCTGAGGTCAAGAGTTCAAGGTCAGCCTGGCCAACCTGGTGAAACCCCGTCTCTACTAAAAATACAAAAATTAGCTGGGTGTGGTGGTATACCCTTGTAATCCCAGCTACTCGGAGACTGGGGCTGGAGAATTGCTTGAACTCACTATAGTTAGCTCAGATCACAGCATTGCACTCCAGCCTGGGCAACAAGAGCAAAACTCTATCTCAAAAAAAAAAAAATTCCCCTTTAGATAAAGTAGAGTTTGGATTTGCCATAAACCCTTCAATGGAAAAGGTGGCAAAAGTTCTCAGCCTTCTGTATAGGGTTACCACACATAGGATATCTCACAGCATCGAATTTTCCCCCTATCATATTTTCTCAGGATTTCTAGCAGGTGTAAAGAATTACTTCTTAGTTACCCCTGAGTCAGCCCTTGAGTAAGAGTTGATAAATAAATGTTGTCTCTGATAGGATTGAGGCACCATAGTGGAGACTGGCAGGGGCTAGTCTGATATTCCCAAAAGATGTCTGTTTTCAAAGTTGATAGCTACTTAAAAAAAAAAAAAAAAATCTGTCTAATGCCAGCAGCAAACTGTTATTGAATGCTTGTAGTTAAATCACAAAACTGCAGTGCCTGGTGGGATGAGAACATATAAAAAGCAGCTCCTACAAAGTACATATTAGGATGACCAGTCTGCTCTGTGGGATACTTCTGTAATCAGTAGGCAAGAGACCACACTCTGAGCTGGGCAGTTCGTGCCTCCTAGGAGTAAATGCCCCTGGGGTCTGTGTGATTGATATTTGCTGTAGTTGTCCGCTACAGCTCCTGCAGGGGTCAGCTTTGAGAACACTGAATTCAGGCTTAGTAGGGCCTGGGAATAAAAGGAATGCTGTATGGGTGGGAGTCACCTTAACTAGGGTTTTTTCAGATCTGGCTTCTGAAGAGTTTGTTTTCCTTCCTGACTCAGAGGAATGAAAGGTTGGAGGATGTTACAAAAAGGCCACATCGTCTGTCATTTGAGCATAATTGCAGGAATATCTAGGATTCTTGATAGAAATTGTAGGAAGCCAGAGACTTTAGATAGTATGTAGGTTAAAAGGAGAAGGCTGCAAGGTCACCTGGGGTCCACTCTTCTGTAAAGTTGTAGAAGGCTGGAAAGCTCCCCAGCTCCTCTCTTTCCTTTCCCCTCCAGAGTACCCCAGCACCACCCCCCCCAAACACTTTGTTCTTTTGAGGTATCTGTCCTGACTCTTGCATCTGGGGGACTCACTAGGAGTATGTTTTAATGTTTGCAGTCTCAGCTCAGAAGAAGGGCTCAACCCAAACCTACTCCCTGCCTTTCTGCCTGGGACTGCCTTTTCTCCAGAGCCTTCTTCCATTGCACACAGGAATCATTACTGTGAAAGAGCATCAGCTTGGACCCCATGTAAGCCTTCACCTTGGTCCACTTGTGAGAGTTCCCTGATGCCTCTTTTTATTTTTTTAAATAGAAAAACTTTTTTTTAAGGCAATCTCCCACTGTGTTACCCAGGCTGGGTAAACCCCTGTGTTCAAGGAATCCTTGTGCTTCAGCCTCCCAAATAGCTGGGACTACAGGCACAACCATGGCGCCTGGCTTTCTGATGGCTCTTTCTATACGCCCACCCCTCTATGCCCCTTTAGTTTGGAACTTTGCTGTGACAAGCCCTGACCTCCAGAAACTATTTCTTAATTCCCTCCTTGGTCCCTGGATTTTGATTGAAGTTGTTACTCTGTTGCCTTCAGCTATCAGCCTGGACAGGATCCTGGAGTTGATTAGGTCAGTCTCCTTATTGTACATGTAAGGATGCTTGGAGCCTGTATTTGCAGCTCTCTAATCCCAATTTTGGGCAGCCTTTCCTTGAGGCTGCTTTGCAGAAGTATTTAGGGAGACTGGTGGATAGTCGTTCTCCGGCTCTTTTTCCTGAGGTGGCTTGAAGCAATGTCCCCTGAGGGAGAAGGCAAGCTGGAACCTGCCTAATTGTACTACTACAAGGCATTTGCACTATAAAGTTTCCTGGCCATTCCACTTTTATTTGTGTTTAAGAGAAAAAATATAGTTCTTAATATTGAACCATCTTTGAGAATATCTTTTTAAATATAAAACTGGAAAATGTAAGAATCTTTATTCAATGTCAAACAACTTCCTAGTTTGAAGTGGGAAAGTTTGCAGATACAGGTTGGTGTGATAGCATTGGCAAGGGGATTGGTTTACATTAAGAAAAGTTGGGAAGTCAAGGAAGGGTATTTATTCTTTTGCACGTTCTGGGCCTGCTACTTTAAGGGTAGGGGGCAGGAAGGAGGGGGAAATTTGTCTTTTCATTTTGGGAATTCTGTTCCAGGCTGACTCGACAGCTAGAAATCAAGTTAGAAATCTTCCACCTCGTGCCCCAGATTCACAGAGAGCTCGGGTCTCTTTTGGGTTCTGTAGCACAGGGGAGCATGACTGAGTTTCATCATCACACAAAGGCTGGGAATAGGTGGGATCCGTCAAGGGCCTGCCCTGTACATTTGTCAGGGAACAGAATGTGTGATCTCCAGGAACGTTTGGACGTATTTAGATATTTTCTGTGGTCTAGTGGACTTTAGCCAGCTTGAAAAGGCATCTGCAGTGCCAGTGTTGAGGGGCCCCTTCATTGTGCATTCTTCTGCCAGTGTGGAAGGGGTTCTGGCCACTGTCGTGGTTCTGCAGCGAAACGGAGGATGGCTTTTTTTTTTTTTGGCTGTCACCATGACTGCAGAGCACCACTGGCATCTTGGGGTGGGGTGGGGCAGCACCGGGCAGAGACAGTAAACACACTGTGGTGCGTTAGACATTCTCCGTACAGTAAAGCATCATCTCAGCCCAGTGCTGGCAGTCTCCCTCTATCCCCACGGGAAATACTATCTTAGCCCACACCTATCTTAGCCCAGGCAGAGGAGAGGTTTATAGGGAACCCCAGGGATTGTTTTATAGCAATTTGTGCTATGCTCACCCAACAGTGGTCTTTTTAATAGCATGAATGCAGACAATAAACATTTCCTGGGCTTTAAGAGCTTATAAAAACAACCGTTCTTGATAATTCCAAGAAGAGTGTTTTATGGGGAAAGGCTACAACTGAATAAAGATATAAAGATCCTTTTTTTTTTTTTGAGAAACAGAGTCTTGCTCTGTTACCCAGGCTGGACTACAGCCTCCGCCTCCTGGGTTCAAGCGATTCTCCTGTCTCAGCCTCCTGAGTAGCTAGGACAATAGGCGCCCCCCACCATGCTCAGCTAATTTTTGTATTTTTAGTAGAGATGGGGTTTCACCATGTTGGCCAGGCTGGCCTCAAACTCCTAACCTCAGGTGATCTGCCCGCCTTGGCCTCCCAAAGTGCTGAGATTAAAGACATGAGCCACTACGCCCACAACTGAATAAAGTTCTTAATGTAGGATAACATCTACTTGCAGAAGTCACATGGCATTAATGATGCTCTGAATGCTGTTAGTTTTAGAAGTTAAAACAAAACCTTCCCCACATGAGGTCTCTCTGACGGTGAAGTGGCAAAGGAGCCCAAATCAAGAGCTTTGTTTTTCCGGAAATTATGTTAATTCAAAGTATTTAAAGTAGAATATTTATTCTGAGTCTTTTTTTTTTTCTTTTGAGACAAGAGTCTCGCTTTCTTGCTTAGGCTGGAGTACAGTAGTGTGATCTTAGCTCACTGCAACCTCTGCTTCCTAGGTGTCAAGCAATTTTCCTGCCTCAGCCACCTGAGTAGCTGGGATTACAGGTGACTGCCACCACACCCGGCTAATTTTTGTGTTTTTTTTAGTAGAGACAAGGTTTCGTCATATTGGCCAGGCTGGTCTGGAACTCCTGACCTCAAGGGATCCACCTGCCTCGGCCTCCCAAAGTGCTGGGATTATAGGCGTGAACCACTGCACCTGGCCTATTGCGAGTCTCTTAAATAATGAATGTTACCTTTCAAATGAAAATTTTAGATACTGATCTCTTCTTAAAATTAAAAACTTGTATTTTCCCCTGTGGAAATGAAACACTGTACTAAATCAAAACTTGCATGCATGCACAGAATAAAGGCCACTCTTTTTTTTTTTTTTTTTTTTTTTTAAGACGGTCTCTGTCACCCAGGCTGAAGTGCACTGGTATGTGATTATGCTCACTGCAACCTCCCAGGCTCAATCGATTCTCCTACTTCAGCCTCCCAGATAGCTGGGACTGCAGGCATGTGCTGCCACACCTGGCTAATTTTTGTATTTTTTGTAAAGACGGGGTTTTGCAATGTTGCCCAAGCTGGTCTCAAACTCCTGAGCTCAAGCGATCTGCCTGCCACAGCCTCCGAAAGTGCTGAGATTACGGGTATGAGCCACCCTCCCCAGCTGGGCCACTCTTAAAGGTAGGATCAGGTGTGTGTTCCTTAGGTGCACAGTCACTGGGAGATGTTTCCATCTCCCTCTGACCAGGCACACAGTCAGGAGGTGGAGTGGCATGGGCCTGGATTAGCATCCATCAGCTCAAAGCAGAAATGAAAGTGATGCTGTTGTACTTGAGTGGATCACAAGAGAAGCAGTGAGCTTGGATCTCAGTGGGCCTCTGTGTGAGGAAAGCTTTTTATTGTTTATCTCTGTCTCGCTGATGTCTTCTCTCCGTGGGAAAGAGGATGAGACTGTGCAGAGGAGGCAGTGTTGCCCCATGGGGTTCGCTGGACTGAGATGCGTGTTTGTCCCTGCCTGTCCACGAGTAGACCAGCCTCTTGAGCACCAACACACCCTGCCCATGTCTAGGCCAGCTCAGAAGCTACATGCTGGCAGGATTGTTGCCTGTGTCACTAAGTCCCCAGTGCCTAGAATAGGGCCTGATACATAGTGGGCCTTCAGTAAATATTTGCTAAATGAATCTCTAAAGTTAGCTGGAACCCTAAGTATTGAATACATTTCTATTTGCTTAAAAATGTTCTGTGTTTTCAAGGTAAGAGTTCGAGACCAGTCTGGCCAACATGGTGAAACCTCGTCTCTACTAAAAATACAAAAAAATTAGCTGGGTGTGGTGGTATGTGCTTACAGTCCCAGTTACACTCGGGAGGCTGAGGCAGGAGAATTGCTTGAACCTAGGAGGCGGAGATGGCGCCATTGCACTCCAGCCTGGGCAACAAGAGCAAAACTCCATCTCAAAAAAAAGAATGTTCTGTGTTTCTTTTTAGTAGAGACAAGGTCTTGCTGTGTTGCCCAGGCCGTTCTCAAACTCCTGGCCTCATTCAGGTGATCCTCCAGCCCCTTGCTTGCAAAGTATGACAGGCATGAGCCACCACTTCTGGCGTGTTTTTATTTTCAGAAAAAATAAATTATTTTACCCCATGCAAGGCAAATTTTCTAACATTTTACCTTTCTAGGTCTGGGGAAAGAGGCAGAATTTTTTATTACACCGACTGCTACTCTGTTAAATTTCCAAACAGCAAGCCTTGTTCTGCCATAGGCTATCACAGTTAATAACTGCAACCTTTCCTTTCGTGTCCTCTATTTCTGTTGGCATCTCTGGGCTTATTGCTTTTGATCCCCTCTAAGCAAGACTAGTCAAAGGGAGGGAAAGATAAAGGTGAAATTACAAAATTATTCTAGCATTTGAGGGAGGAGAGTCAAAAAGCAATACTGACAACCAAAATATCTTACTACTACCTACAAACTTCTTCTTTGTGTAAAATGATCTAATGTAATCCGTGTAAAATGATATTAACTATAGAATCAGACAATTTTGGAATAAGGTGGGATATTAAAATAGACTGCTTTAAGTCACCTGAACAGTAGGTGACAGTGAGACTCATCAGACATGGGCAGCCGGCTTTCCATTCATTTCCATGTGTTGTAACATGTTAATGCACCTAGCTGACTTTTTTGTTTGTTTCTTAGTTTGACATCAACCACGAGATCGAGTTCCGATGCTCTGCAGGGGCGATATGCAGCTCCTGAGCTGGAAGTAAGTTCATTTCCTTTTCCTGCCAAGCTTCATCTCAAAAGATCCATTTCTCAGGAGGGCCTTTTGTGTTTGTGTCTTTAGCAGTCTACATTCCATGATCCTGTTTTTCTGCTCAGGAAAGAAGATTTTTGTATAGAAAAACCAGTGCTTTCCTTTGTATACTGTGGGATTAAAATGAATCAGTCAGTTCTTGATTTTCTGTAAGAAAGCTGACCTCTTGTGTGGCATCTTGCAGCCCACTCCCACCCAGAAGCTCGGGGAATCTTATCAGGCTGCACGCTGCTCTCCCCCCTTGCCTTCATGGAGTGTGGGTGGGTTTTATTTTAACTTCTGATCCATCCATCTGTTTCATACTTGTCTGTGCCCTCCATACACAGTGTGGCTGTGAGATTATGTAATAGCTGTTTGGAAGGAAGGAGAGAGGAAACGGAAGGAACCGTATCTGCTCCGCCTGACGCTTTTGAACGTGGTAGATACATTAACTCATTTAACTGAATGTCAGTTTCATCAGGTGGGCATTTTTTCAGGTAGAGTGTCATGAATAATGCATGCATTGGTTGCCTGCACATCCAGAGCCACAAGGTGTTCAGCAGGTGCCTATCAGTCAACAAAATGTTATTTTCTTAACTGTGCAGAAGTCTTCTTGGGGCTCTTAGTGGAACATCTACCAACATCAGAAAGGCCTAATCAGATGGAGGCAGCCATGGCAAGACTCAGCTGTGACCCCAGAATGAAAAGAACCAAGGGTTCAAAGGATGGCTGAGACTTATAGCACTTGCTATGTCCCACGCACTGTCACTTAATCCTCATAAAAACCCAGTGGCATGCTATTACCTCCATTTTATAGAGGGGAAAATCAGAAGAGTTAAGTCATTTAATCTTCACAGGTTTTGATTAGCTAGAATGTAAACTGTGCACTCTGGCCTCAGAGCCTGTGATCTTGACCCCTGCTGCCCAGGAGCTCAGCTGCTGACCCCTGGTCCTTGCTGCTGACTGTGGGCAGCTGGCATCCAGCCACTGCCTGCATTCTAATAGCTTTCCATGGATGGGAAAAGCCCTCGGGTTTGCCCACATATGGACACTTTACTGTGCAGCTGGCTCTCTGGGGATGGTCTCTCTTGCACCTGACCTGAAGATAGTGAGCCATTATGAAGGGTTGTCAGTCTGCCAGCATCAGTCACCAACTCTTTCTGTTGCCTAAAGGAGAAAACTGTGCTGAGTTTGAGTAGTTTACTGCCTATTATACAGAAGAGAATGGCCTGTAGAAGGGGCGTTTGTTCTCACCACTGACTAGGTGACCACCTGCTGAGGTTGTGTGGTTATGGTTTCAATGTCCCTATTGTGTACAGAGTTTAAGCTCAAAGAACAGCAAGTCTCCAAGTTAGGATTTAAGACAGGATGTTTTTCTTCTCAGTCCAAGGAAAAATGTCCTAGTGTTTTCTTGTGAACTGGAGAGCATGCAGGATGGAAGTTGTTTTGCTCTCCTGCATCACATTTCACAGGATACAGCTTTGAAAGTGAGAGTTCGTAGTTTCTTGGGGTAACTTGAGCTTCAAAAGAACTAAGACCTCAGCATACCGTGTCTTGGGCCCACTGAATGAATTCATGGTTTTTAGACCATGCCACTTAATCCAGGCTCCTGTTAAGGCTAATGCCTCTGTTAAAGGTTTCCTTGCCAATCAGGGAAACAAGGGCTTGGCCTTGATGTACAAATGGAATGAAAGGTAAGCGCTCATATTCTCATCCCTGGTTGTCTGTTCTTTATAGTTGAAATATCTTCAACCACAAAGTATTAAGGGCCCTGCGCTTCCCAGGCTGTCTTAGTGCTTTGTTTACCAGACTCCTGAAGTCACGTACTTTCTTTTTTCTTTTTCTTTCTTTCTTTCTTTTTTTTTTTTTTTGAGACAGGGTCTCTGTCACCCAGGTTGGAGTACCATGGTGGGATCATAGCTCGCTGCGGCCTCAAACTCATGGAGTTAGGCAATTTTCCTCCCTCAGCTTTTCGAATAGCTGGGACTACACCTGACCTGATTCAAAAATTAAGTTTATTGCTTTGAGTAGATAAGAAATAATGATATAAAAAGTTTGCAAGTTACCAAAGATGCTTCAAAGGGAAGCATTCCCTGCATCCCTGTCCATGGCCGGTGCAGCAGCTTGATTTGGATAGGAAACATGGGTAGGCTGCTTCCAAATTCCTTTGCTTTACTATTTCATGTTCCACCAGCGTCACCAAGCTCCTAGACACCACGTGTCACCTCCTGTGAATCATGGAGCTTGGAGTCCCCATCCGATATTCGTCTGTCCCAGCTCTGTCACTAAGCTAGTTTGGTGACTTTGGCAAGTTAAGCTGCCTGACCTGAGTTTCCTCCGCTGTAAACAGGATAATAGTAATCCCAATACAAAGGTCAAAGAGGATTTAATGAAATAACATTGAAAGCAAAGTACGAGAGGGGAGCACCAGGAGAGTGGGGCTCTTTTCATGTTCATTGTGTTTCACGTTGAATTCTCCAGAAGCAGAGGCTGAGGCAGTTTGTTGCATGGGGTATTTATTAAGGATCAGCACATGTGGAGGGAGAAGGGGAATGAGGCAAAATTAGGCAGAGGGTGAAGTGAAGGACAGTGCAGCTGGACAGAGCCTTCCTAACCCCACGGGCCAAAATGACATGGCTTTTACCCCTGCTGTGATCAGCCATTCCATGGCGGTCACCCGGAAAGGGTAAATGAGCTGACGTCTGGAGGTTCTCTGCCAGCATTCATGATAGCAAGAGCCAGCACCAAGACCCTGGATGGGGATCTCGGTGGCATATCTTCCATGGTGTTTCCTGTCACCAGCACCCAGCACACCTGGGAAAGAACAATCCAAATCTCTTGAAGGGATACATGCGATTCAGGATCAGGGAGGTGGTTCAAATAAGAGCAGGTTTGGCCCCTGCTGCCCTACTAAGGTAGACTAGAAATAGAACACAAGCCACCTGACTGTTGCTTTTGCTTTCACAGATAGCTCGCTGTTGTTTTTGCTTCAGTCCTGGTGGAGAGGGTAAGCAGAGCACTTTTATTCTTTGCATCTGTGTGGCACTGCAGACCTATAGCTCTAATCTGTAGTCATTTGGGTTCAGACACAAGTAACTTGATTAGTAAGGGGAAATTGTTATTCTAAAGCTGATTTACTGCTTGTATAGTTTTCACATTCTTCCCGAAGGATAGCTGAGTTTTGTGTTGGTATTCTGGTAGGAAGAATCAGTCTACATTTTGGTTTATATGTAAGTTAAATTATACAGTGAGATTTGGAGAGTCAGAAAGCACTTTTTTTTTTTGAGATGGAGTCTCACTCTGTATCCCAGGCTGGAGTGCAGTGATGTGTGATCTTGGCTTACTGCAACCTCTGCCTTCCAGATTCAAGCAATTCTCCTGCCTTGGCCTCCAGAGTAGCTGGGATTACAGGTGCCTACCACCACACTCACCTAATTTTTTGTATTTTTAGTAGAGATGGGGTTTCACTGTGTTAGCCAGGATGGTCTTGATCTCCTGACCTCGTGATTCGCCTGCCTCAGCCTCCCAAAGTGCTGGGATTACAGGTGCAAGCCACTGCACCCGGCCAGAAAGCACATTTTTAAAAAAGGAATGATATGGAAAACGCCAAGAGATCCTGACACCTTATTTTGGGGCCATTTCATTTCTTCACCTTACTTTCCTTCTTGGATTGGAGGATTCCAAAGGCTTGAGAACTTTGTTTTGTTCTCTCTCCCTTTCTGGTAAGCTTATAGCAAGTTTTACATCTGTAAGGGTTCTGTTTCTGTTAAACTATATGTGGCAGGTTGGGCACTGTGGCTCACACCTGTAATCCCAGCACTTTGGGAGGTCAAGGCTGGTGGATCACCTGAAGTCAGGAGTTCAAGACCAGCCTGGCCAACATGGTGAAACCCTGTCTCTACTAAAAGAAAAACTATAAAATTAGCTAGGTGTGGTGCCTGTAATCCTAGCTACTCAGGAGGCTGAGGCAGGAGAATCGCTTGAACCTGGGAGGCAGAGGTTGCAATGAGCTGAGATTGCACCGCTGCACTCCAGTCTGGGCAAAAAGAGCGAAACTCCATCTCAAAAATAAATAAATAAATAAAAATACATGTGGCATTAGGTAACTCATCCTGTTTTGGAAGTTGCTAGGGTCGGGTGGAGGTTTTGTACTCGGGGCACAGATTGAAGTTGCAGAAGGTACAGATGGCCATCTGGCATCTTTTCTACTGAAAGTCCTGTGGAATTAGTGAGCATGGCTTTGCTGAATGCTAAACACATGTTCACTCACTGAGCCTGGGCTTCCTCTGTGCTTCACAGACACTGAAGAGCAGCAGCCGGGGAAGAAGGGGCCGCGGGTCATTTATGACGAGAAGAAAGGCACCGTCTACATCTACTCCTACTTCCACTTCGTGTTCTTTCTGGCTTCCCTCTATGTGATGATGACTGTCACCAACTGGTTCAAGTGAGTAGCCCATTGGCTTAGGGATTTTGGAAGCGAAGTCTTAAGAGTTAAGTACTATTCGTGTTTGTTTGTTTGAAAAGGAGTCTTACTCTGTTGCCCAGGCTGGAGTGCAGTGGCATGATCCCTGCTTACTGGGAGGTTTCTCCACCTCCCAGAATCAAGCGATTCTCGTGCCTCGGTCTCCCGAGTAGCTGGGACTACATGCATGCACCACCATGCCTGGCTAATTTTTGTATTTTTAGTAGAGACAGGTTTTGCCGTGTTAGCCAGGCTGGTCTTGAATTCCTGACCTCAAGTGATCAGTGACCTCAAGTGAGGGCCTGATCAAGTCACTGCCTTGGCCTCCCAAAGTGCTGAGACTACAGGTGAGTTCTGAGTTTTAACATTGGACATGTATGTGTTAACCCTGGAAACTGGTGATGCTTACAGCAACTTTAAGAAAATGGAAGGTTAGCTCTATATAGACATTCTAGAAAACATGGTAATAGAGGAAAAATGGGAATTCCTAAGCATTTATCTGTCTTTAAGAAAGAGAAAATATCCCTTTTTTCTACTTCAAATTTTGTTTATCTTTTTCCCCACTTTTCTTCATTTTCATTACAAAAGTTGGAAACATCTTTCTTTTTTTTTTTTTTTTT
>NW_016107331.1:740322-763868 GCF_001604975.1 Cebus imitator | reverse complement strand
AGCCTCCTGAGTAGCTGGAATTACAGGCACGCACCACCACACCCAGATAATTTTTGTATTTTTAGTAGAGACAGTGTTTTACCATGTTGGCCAGGATGGTCTTGATCTCTTGACCTTGTGATCCGCCCACCTCAGCCTTCCAAAGTGCTGGGATTACAGGCGTGAGCCACCGTGCCCAGCCTGAAACATCTTTTTTAAAACTACAAACTAAATGTGGAATTATGAAAAGTAACAATGTGGTACCCCCCTGTCTAACCCCAACACAGATAACCACTGCTAGGATGTGTATCTTTTCATACCTTTTCTGTGCATTTGTAAACATATGTCATTTTTTTAAAAAACATAAATGTCATCATAATATGTTTTCCCCCAGAGGCTTTTTTTAACTTGACAGTACATGATTGACCTGGCCTTCCCTGTCACTACACAGAGGTTCATACTTTTTCTACAAGTCCAGAGCTTCGGTTATATCATAATTTGACCACTAAGTTAGGCTTAGACATGTAGGCTCCTTGTGCTTCCTCGTATCATTCATTCAACAGATGTATAAGTGGCTCCTGTGTGCCACATGGTTCTAGGAGGCAGGGCTTATAGTCTAGCGGGAGAGGCAGACTATGACCCAAGTTAGATATGGTGTGTTAGATGGTAGTGAGCATTGGGGAGAAAAATAAAATGAGGAAGGGGAATTGTGGTCGGGTGGTGGGAGTGGTGGTTTCAAGCACATTGATTGGAGGAGAGGAGAAGAGAGCTTTAATGCTTCCCAGTGACGCTTTGAGAACTCCTGGGGATTTTTGGCTTGGGAAGCTTAAGAAAGGATGGCGGATGCTATAATTAAAAAGGCAGATGATAACAAATGTCAAGGAAGTTGAGAAATTGGAACCCTCTTACATTGCTGGTTTGAATGTGAAATCTGCTTTGGAAAAGAGTTTGGCAGCTCCTTAAACAATAAAACATTGAGTTACAATATAATCCAGCTCTTCCACTCCTGAGCATGTACCTAAGACAAAAAGAAAACTAGGTCCACAAAAAAACTTACCCCTGTATGTTTTTACCCATGTAAGTTTGATGATTCATACCAGCATCATTCGTGATAGCCAAAAAGGGGAAACACCCCAAATGACCATGTGTTCTATACATGCAATAGGATACTATTTAACACTTTAAAAAAAATAGAATGAAGGACTGATGCATGCTACCACATGGATGAGCCTTGGAAATGGTATGCTTTGGTAAAAAAGCCACACACAAAAGGCCTTGTGATTTCTTTTATATCAACTGTCCAGAATAGGCAAATCCATAGATACAGAAAGTAGATTGGTGAATGTTGGGGACGGACCAGGGGACCATGGGGAAGTGGAGAGTGCCTAAGGGGTACATGATGTCTTTTGGGGGTGATGGGAATGTTTGGAAATGGATTGTGTTGGTGGTGGCACAAGTCTGTGTATGCATGTGTTAAAAGCCATTGAATTGTACATTATGCATGGATGTGAGTTAGTAAATTATATCTCAATATATTCCTGCTCTGACTGCAGCTGGGTCTCTTGTTTCCATAGCTACGAAAGTGCCAACATGGAGAGCTTCTTCAGCGGGAGCTGGTCCATCTTCTGGGTCAAGATGGCCTCCTGCTGGATCTGTGTGCTGTTGTACCTGTGGACGCTGGTCGCTCCCCTCTGCTGCCCCACCCGGCAGTTCTCCGTTTGACAATGTCAGTGGTCCCCTGGGCTCTGTGGGCCTGCAGCCTGGAAAGTGCCATCTTTTGAACAGTGTCCCCGGGGGTTAAGTGGTGACTGGCGCCCTGTGCCTAAGTGGGTCTGAAAAGGCTTTCAGAAAAAAAAAATCTCCTGATTAGATTTTTACTTTTGAAATTCAAAAAGAAACTACCAGTTTGTCCGAAAGGAATTGAAATTTTCAACTAAACTGATCATGGTTGAAATATCCTACCCCTAGAAACTAGATACTAGTTATGTTGACTTCATTCTGCTTGGTTTTGCCAAAACAGAGTTTGGGGCACAGCATCTTTTCACAGGGATAAAAAATACCTTGTGTGGCCAGTCATACTCATCCTTGGAATAGAAAAACATGCCAAATCCCCAGCCCCTGACAGAATCCAGACCCCTCTCCCTCAACTCCCACCTCTTAAAGCTTTGTCCCCAGCGGGCTTTGAGGACAGGACTCAGACTGCAGGGCCCCTGGTATTTATAAGGTCCAAGAGGAGGCACCTGCTTTTCAGCTGCACCCTCCGTGCTGCCTCCTCATGGCCCCTAAACGTTTCCCTCTGAGGTTGTGATGCTGGAAATCACAGACTTCACTCTCTGCCCGCACCCTTCCCCGAGGTCTCATCTCTTCTGGGTCCCACATCTTTGTAATAATGTGAAAAAGCACAATTTTCCCGGTCACCCCCAACATGGTTCTCCACCAGATTATCACTACCTGATCTTAGTTACTGCAAAAGTATGGCGCTTATTTATGGTGTTAGTCACATGGTTATAGAACAAGATACGTGTTGTTTTCTTTGCCTAACCAATGGAGGGCTATAATTCTTACTTGTGTGTGCTGTTGATAATGATCATACTTTTAGGACCTTAACTGAAAAGCTGCTTCAAGTTGAAGCCTGCTGCATGCACTGCTCTTTCAGTTGTTGAGGTCAGCCCCTCAGTTTCTTCTCCACCTTGAGGCCTTTGAAACTGTAAAAGCGGAAGAGTTTTGTGTTCTGTCGCTGTAATGTGACCACACCATTCAAGTCCATTCTGGTGTCCTTGGAGTAGATTTACTAAAGAGAGAATTTCTGAGGTGAGGATCCCAGGCAGCACCTCAGACACTCTGACCCAGGAAAGCATGTTAGGAAAAGTGTGGGAGTGGCCAAATATACTTAAAGACAAGTGGGAGGAGGCGAGTGGATCTCTTGAGGTCAGGAGTTCAAGACCAGCCTGGTCCACACGGTAAAACCCCCTTCTCTACTAAAAATAGAAAAATTAGCTGGGCATGGTAGCGTGTGCCTGTAATCCCAGCTACTTCAAGGCTGTGGCACGAGAATCACTTGAACCCAGGAGGCGGAAGTTGCAGTGAGCCAAGATTACACCACTGCACTCCAGGCTGGTGACAAGAGTGAGCCTTCATCTAAAAAAAAAAAAAAAAAAAAAAAAAAGGAGAGAGAGGTGGGCGGTTGAGGGTATTTAAGCCATAAGTAACATCCACAGGGATTTCCAAAATACATACTGTAATACTCATAGAGATGTGTCTTTTGGCAGCTACCCAAGATGATGCCCATTTTCAGTGTTGATGTTCTCAGGCAGGAAAGAGGTTTACTTTATGGAAACTCCTGTTAGAGAATTTCATTCGGGGTGGAAAGAATCTTCTTGAGCTCTCTGGAAGTGAGGATCTGAGAATAAAAGACAGCCTAGTCATTTTTTTCTGTGCTGTACTCTATGAGTTGGACAAAATTGAATGCCACCTAAGCTGGGCGTCTGTGTGCCAAAATGCTTGTGGGTGAAATCAGTAAAATTCTTTCTGTTCATTCCTTTGCCCTTCTCCCAAGAAAACCCAGGGAAAAACAAATATAGGGGATGAATTCCTCTAGAACTTTCCCTACTTACAGTGTTTGAGATTCTGTTTTAAAAGGCACTCCATCTGTGTGTTTGGTTAAGAGAGCCTTGTTTTGTAAAGTCCATTAAATTTCCATTAAATAGGGCAGGAGAGATTCATCAGGAGTTGCAAAATGAAAGCCGATGAAAGCCGTTTGCTAACCTGAGGAACCAGTTAGGGGACAGGAGCTCCGTGGGCCAGGAACAGGCTCAGGGAGTGGGGCTGCGTGTCACACACAGTAGCCGTGTTGCAGTGGCATGGGGCCCTGGGTACACCGCGGTTGTTTTTAGGAAACACTCTGAGAAGCAGGTCGGGGGCCAGGGCAGCATTGTGACTAGTTTCTTTGTCTTCCTCCTGCTGAGGTCTAGCAGAGCCCTTGCTTTGTCTTCTCGGCTGGGTCTGGTGGCCAGCTGGTGTGATTTAAGAAACTGACCTTATGCCCAGTCAAGGTCAAGCTGACAAGGCCTTGCATTCCTTGGCTGGCTGTGGTTGGCCCTTTCCTCTGCAGAAAGCAGCTCAGGGAAGCCCAAGCAAGGGGGTGTGGGCGGTGGAAGGCTCGTGTCCCTTCTTCTGGAGCCAGCCCAGTCACTCCACGTTTTCCAGATGTGTGAGTCTTGGTTTGTGGTCTCCCATTCCCTTCTGCAAGTTGGTCTGAGGCAAGAGGAAGAGTTAAAAGTTGATCTGAGTTTTATTCTCAGCTGAAATGTTAGCATGTATATCTGGATAAACAAAAGAGATGTGGATGTATCTGAGGACCGAGGGACTATCAATGCAAAGTTAATAATGTTAATGGTTATTAATTGTGATACACAATACTCAGGTGAAGAGTCAACATTCGTGGATTTAAAGAATCTGTAGTTATGGCCGGGTGCAGTGGCTCATGCCTGTAATCCAGCATTTTGGGAGGCCGAGGCAGGCAGATCACCTGAGGTTAAGAGTTTGAGACCAGCCTGTCCAACATGGAGAAACCCCATCACTACTAAAAATACAAAATTAGCCGGGCATGGTGGCACATGCCTGTAATCCCAGCTACTCGGGAGGCTGAGGCAGGAGAATTGTTTGAACTCAGGAGGTGGAGATTGTGGTGAGCCGAGATTGCGCCATTGTACTCTGGCCTGGGCAACAATTGTGAAACTCTGTCTCAAAAAAAAAGAATCTACAGTTTTGTGCAATGTTATTTAAGAGACTGGAAACATTGTGCCAGTGGCTTTGAGTTGCTATAACAATGGTGTTAATTTGATTAACCCACTGATATCTTTTAAAAATAATAGACATTTACTACTTAAAGAGTATATTCCCAGAAGCTGCTGGTCAGACACATTTAGGGATGACAATTGAAGAAGATTTTTTTAAAGCTGCAAGTGAATATTTCCTCTGTGTCACTCATCTGATAGAAAAGTTTCCCCTCATTTTTATGAGGAAAAACACTAAGTGGGTGACAGGGGGGTGGGGGTTCTTATGGGAGTGCCATCCGAAGCATGTTACCTGACTGGAAACTAGAGACCATTTCCATTATAAGCCTTCAGAGACCCAACCACATCTTTACTGAGTCTAACTTTTTAAATACTCATTGGTTAGTTTTACTTTTGCCCACAATTTTCTTGGGGAATTGTCTGAAGAAATTGTTTGCCACAGGTATTTGGAGGCTCTTTGTAGGGGAGATGAAGTGGGGTGGGCTGTGGGGTGGGTGGAGTTACTGGGGTTTTGGGGTTCTGTTTCCATACAACATTGTTTATTTCTGATTCTTCAGAAGATCCTTCATTATGAGTGACCTCAGTGTAATGTTAATTTCCCATCCCCATGCCAAAATTGTCACCCTCTGCCCTTTTTTTGAGACTGGCTCACTCTGCCACTCAGGCTGGAGTGCAGTGACATGATCTTGATTTATGGCAGGCTTGATCTATCTCCTGGGGCTCAAGAACCACCTCCCAAGTAGCTGAGACCACACGTTTTTGCCATCATACCTGGCGAATTTTTATTTTTATTTTTTTGTAGAGATGAGGTTGTCCAGGCTGGTCTCCAACTCCTGAGCTCAAGAAATGTGCCCGCCTTGGCCTCCCAAAGTGCTGAGATTACATGTGTAAATCACTGCACACAGCCCGCCCTCTGCCTTTCTAAGATGATGTATTTATTTAATTTTTCCCATCATTGGTGCTTCACCTTCCTGTGAAGGGAATTCCGGAGCCTGTATTTAAGCTACCTGGGCTTTTACCCTCCCTTTATTGCCTTTCTAAATGCACATTTGGTGTACTCTAGTATCCGATACCTCTTGAAAGTGAAAGCAGGCTCAACCTAAAACTAAGAAGGGACAAACTTAGAACTAAGACCTTACACCCCCAGAAAGAACGCTGGGCCCTCCTTCATCAGGGACAATGCAGTAGCCACTTGGCTTGTGGAATTTTCTGAAGGATATTTTCTGTAACTTGTTAGTTAACTTAGTTTTGCATTTCAGGCAGAGGTGCACTCTCTAATGTCAGGCCTTTGACTTTGCAGGACTGGAGAGCTGTTCACACAGATGTTTAGAGCTTCCCCTCTCTTCTTCTTCCTCAATAAATCTTTCACAGAAGCAGTCATTTTTAAAAGTTGAAATATTTGGCCTTTACCAAAGAGCTTTCTTTTTTTCCTTAAGCAAAAACCTTTCAGAAAGAAACTTCAATGGGGAAGGGCAGATTAAGAATGCATATGTCCCAATCCACTTGTATAGAGTGTAATCATATTCACGTGAGTAAAATGATGGAAGAACTCTTGAAGGTAATCCTTTGGGATTAAGGATCCTGGGAAGTTCTCTCAGGTAAAGAAAGCTTACAGCAGATGTGTAATATATGTCTTGAGAGCTATTTATAAGAAATTTAAGAGGATTGTTTTGTTTTCCTTTATTAAAGATTTAAGCCTTTTTTACTTTGCATAAAGAAAACTCTACAAAAGTTTTATAGGTATAACTTTGCTAATTTTTTAAACTTTTCTGAAACAATTAGCTGTAGCCAAACTACGTGGTTATGTTTTGCTACATGAGAATTTGAAAATGCAATATGTGTGGTAAATCTACTGTCTAAAATTTATAATGGTCTCAGATATGGTTAGAATTTTGGTAACTTTTGAAAGTTATTTTTCCCCTTTAGTCATGGATTTCTATTTGTTTTTTAATGTTAATTTTTCTATAAAGCGTCTGAATTGACTTGGCTTTTCCTTTGTAAAAAACTCAACACTTGTTAACTCTGTACTTTAATAAAATTTAAAATTAAAAGTATATTGTTTTTTTCTCTTCTGCTAGATACATATATAATTAAAGTACTCAAGTTGTTTCCAAGAGACGTTGCCCTCAGATGTTAACCAGCTCTCTTTTAAGTTTCATGGAGGATACACCAATCCTTTAATTGATAAATAAAAGGTATATATCTATGGTGTACAACATGATGTTTTGAAATATGTATACATTCAGGAATGGCCAAATCACACTAATTAGCATATGCATTACCTCATGTTTTTGTGCTGAGAACATTTAAAAATCTCTCAGTCTTTTTTTTTTTTTTTTTTTTGAGATGGCGTTTCGCTCTTGTTGCCCTCCCAGGCTGGAGTACAATGGTGCGATCTCAGCTCACCGCAACCTCCACCTTCTGGGTTCAAGTGATTCTCCTGCCTCAGCTTCCCAAGTAGCTGGGATTATAGGCATGCACCACCATGCCTGGCTAATTTTATGTTTTTAGGAGTGATGGGATTTCTCCACGTTGGTCAGGCTGGTCTTGAATTCCCGACCTCAGGTGATCCACCCTCCTTGGCCTCCCAAAGTGCTGGGATTACAGGCATGAGCCACTGTGCCTGGCCTACTCTCAGTGGTTTTTAAGGTACAGTGCAAGGTTGCTCACTGGTCACCATGTACACAGTAGGTCTCCTCAACTTACTCCTTCTGGCTGATATTTTGTGTTTGTTCTTTGACCAACATCACCCTGAACTCCTCTCACCCAATCCCCCACCTCCAGCTCCTAGTAACCACCTTTGCACTCTGCATTTCTTAAGTCAAACTTGGGAAGTTTGACTTTTTAAGTTTCCACAGGTCAGATCATGAAGTATTTGTCTTTTTGTGCCCAGCTTGTTTCACTTTACCATATCTTCCACGTTGTTGCATGTTGCAGGAGTGCCTTCTTTTTGAGGCTGAATAGTATTCTTTTGTGTGTATATACTATTGTTTCTTTTCTTTTTTTTTTTTTTTTTTTAAGACAGAGCTTTGCTCTGTCACCCAGGCTGCTTTACAGTGGTATGAACATGGCTTATTTCAGCCTTGACTTCTTAGACTCAAGCAGTCCTTCTGCCTCAGCCTCCCAAGCAGCTGGGACCACAGGCTGCAACACAAAGACTGACTAATTTTTGTATTTTTTGTAGAGATAAGGTCTTGCTATGTTGCCCAGGCTGGTCTCACTCCTGACCTCAAGCAATCACCCTGCCTCAGCCTCCCAAAGTGCTGGGATTACAGGCGTGAGCCACTGCGCCCAGCTCACGTTTTCTTTATATAGTCTGTCTGTGGACACTTGGGTTGATTCTATATCTTGGCCATTGTGGGTAATGCTACAGAGAACACAGGAATGTGGGTATCTCTTTGACATACCCACGTTTCATTCCCTTTGGATATATACCCATTAGTGGGATTGCTGGATCATATGGTAGTTCTGTTTTCAGGTTTTTGTGGGGGTTTTTGAGAACAAAGTCTTATTCTGTCACCCCAGCTGAAGTGCAGTGGTGCAATCATAGCTCATTGCAACCTCTATCAGCCTCCTGGGTTCAAACGATTCTCCCACCTCAGTCACCTGAGTAGCTGGGATTACAGGTGCATATCCCAATGCCTGGCTAATTTTTGCATTTTTTGGGGTAGAGATGGTTTCGCTATCTCTACCAGGCCAGTCTGGAACTCGTGACCTCAAGTGATCTGCCCGCCTCAGCCTCCCAAAATGCTAGGATTACAGGCTATTTTTAGTTTTGTGAGGAACCTCCAAGAATGCTTTCCATAATGGCTGTACTGATTTATATCCCCACTGAGAGTGTACCCTGCTCCACCTCCTTGCCAACATCTTTTTTTTTTGATAAGTCAATCTAACAGGTGAACTATTATCTCATTGTGGTTCTAATTTGCATTTCCCTAATGATTAGTAACTTGAGTTTTTTTTGGTTTGTTTTTGTGGGGTTTATTTTTGAGATGAAGTCTTGCTCTGTTGCCCAGGCTGTAGTGCAGTGGCATGATCTCAGCTCATTGCAAGCTCTACCTCCTGGGTTCCAGCAACTCTCCTGCCACAGCCTCCTGAGTAGCTGGGATCACAGGCGCATGCCACCACACCCAGCTAACTTTTTGTATTTTTAGTAGAAACGAGGTTTCACCATGTTGGCCAAACTAGTCTTGAACTCCTGACCTCAGATTATCTGCCTGCCTCAGCCTCCCAAAGTGCTGGGATTACAGGCATGAGCCACTGCATCCAGCCTGACTTGAGCACTTTTTCATATATCTTTTGGCCATTTGTACGTCTTTTGAGAAGTACCTATTCAGGTCCTTTGTTCACTTTTTAAGTGGGTTATTTTCTTGCTATTGAGCAGTTTTGAGTTATTTATATATTTTGAATATTAACCCCTTATCAGATGTTAAGTGTGTATTTTCTCCTGTGTTGTACATTGTCTCCTGACTTGGTTGTTTCCTTTGCCGTGCAGAAGTTTTTAGTTTGATGTAATCGTTTGTCTTTATTTTTGTTGTCTAGTTTTAGTTTCAGTTCTTACTAGCTAAGTCTTTAATTCATTTTAGGTTGATTTTTGAATATGGTATTAAATAAAGGCCTCATTTCATTCTTTAACTTGTGGATATCCAGTTTTCCCAACACTATTTATTATTTCCATGTGTTGTGCTAATTGTTGAGAATGAAAATATAAACATGAAACCCAACCCCAAGCTGTCTTGTTGCCCTGAAAGCTCCCGTGGACCGCACTTCCTTCCTTTGTCCTGTCCTTATGCTAGTGGCAGCCTGTCCTGAACATGAGAATTAGAGTAAAAGCTTTTTTGTTGTTGTGTTTTGAGATGAGGTCTCTTGCCTAGGCTTCAGTGCAGCGGCCAACTCAGCCTCCAACTCCTGAGCTCAAGCAATTGTCCCACCTCAGCCTCCCAAGTGCCTCGGGCTACATGTGCCCCGCTATGCCTGGCTCATTTTTAAATTTTTTGTAGACATGGGGTGTCTCTGTTGCCCAGGATGGTCTTGAACTCCTATCCTCAAGTGAGCTTTCTCTCTTGGCCTCCCAAAGTGCTGGGATTACAGGTATGAGCCATCACACCTGGCGCTTAACCATTTTTAGGTGTATGGTTCAGTAGTATGAAGTAATAGT
This sequence comes from Cebus imitator, assembly GCF_001604975.1. Classification (NCBI taxonomy): domain Eukaryota; kingdom Metazoa; phylum Chordata; class Mammalia; order Primates; family Cebidae; genus Cebus; species Cebus imitator. The sequence goes on along the minus strand of NW_016107331.1, from coordinate 753,935 downwards.
ACATTCACATTGTTTTACAGCCAATCTCCAGAAATCTTTTCAATTTGCAAAACAAACTACTTACTAAAGAACTCTCTGTTCCTGCTTCCCTTCTTCTGTGGCAACCATCATCCTACTTTCTGGCTCTGAATCCAGCATTTGCTTTTTTAATTTTTTTTTATTTTTTGCCCTCTGTTCCTTCCCACATAGATGCTGTTAGTCTTCAGCTCTTCCTGCTTTTGATTGTTGATTGTGCTATCTAGTTGCTATTTTTATGTAGCAATTCAGGAAGATCCAAAAACTATGCTTCTACCCTTGCCCCTGTCCCTTCCATTCACGCTTGAACTTCTTTATTATAGGTGTCTTTTTCCTCTTCATCTTGTATGAAAAATGTGGGAGGCAGATAACTTGTCTTTTTAGTTCTTAGGTCTCCATACCCACAGAATCATCCCTGTGGTGGCTTATCCACACACAACTGGGCCTGATATATTTCCTAACTCCACCTTCTGTGTCGCCCTTCCTTTTCCGTTTGAAAAAGCCGGATTGGGCCGGGTGTGGTAGCTCATGCCTGTAATCCCAATACTTTAGAAGGCCGAGGCAGGCGGATCACTTGAGGCCTGGAGTTCAGGACCAGCCTGGGCAACATGGTGAACTCCTGTTTCTACAACAAATACAAAAACTAGTCGGGCTTGGTGAATGCTCCTGTAGGCCCAGCCACTCCAGGGAGGCAGAGGTTACAGTGAGTCATGATTGTGCCACTGCACTCCAGCCTGGGCAATGGAGGAGACCCTATCTCAGCAACAAAAACCTGATTTGCAGCCAAATAGTTTACTGAGCCTGTTTCCTGCCAGTAAATGGTTAGGAGCCCAGTGGCTTTGTTTTGAGCTGTCTCTGTCCATTTTAGTCGAAGCTATTGGTGCTGGTGTTAGTTCAGTTCTCTTAAAAACATTGTGAGTTTTCTGTGGATTTTATTGGGATTCACTGTGTTAAATAAAAATCATGTCCACCAATCTTTTTAAGATGCACTCCCTCTCTGGGCAGCAAGTCAGGGTGCTGGGATCACAGGAGCGTGCCACCATGCCCAGCTAATTTTTGGTATTTTTAGTAGAGATGGGGTTTGACCATGTTGGCCAAACTGGTCTTGAACTCCTGACTTCAGGTGATCTACCCTCCTCGGCCTCCCAAAGTGCTGGGATTACAGGCATGAGCCACCATGCCCAGCCTAACTTGAGCACTTTTTCATATATCTGTTGGCCATTTGTATGTTTTTTGAGAAATACCTTTTCAGGTCCTTTGTCCACTTTTTAAGTGGGTTGTTTGTTTTCCACCAGTCTTTTTAAGATACACTTCCTCTCTGGGCTACAAGTCAGGGTGCTGTGTGAGAATACACTTGTTCTTTCAGAAGCCTGTTTGTCTCACTAACTATAAAGGTTTGAGAAGCGCCTCCTTACGTCTTTCTGGGATTTTAACAAAGGGCCTTATGTTGACTAGAGGCCATGTTTTACTTGCGGCAGTGAAATCACCTTTGCAAAAATTATAACTGAGCGGATTATGGAAGTGAAAGACACGTGACCTAACTGACCCTGACTTGCTTCTAGCCTCCAAGCTATCCTTGTTCATTCTGGGGTGTAGGGCGAGCTAGCTTTGGAAGGATCTTAGGTTATAGTTTAACTTCGGTTTTTTTGTTTGTTTTGTTTTGAGACAGAGTCTCACTCTGTCACCCAGGCTGGAGTGCAATGGCCCCATCTCGACTCACTGTAACCTCCACCTCCTGGGTTCAAGCAATTATCCTGCATCAGCCTCCCGAGTAGCTGGGATTACAGGCATGCACCACCATGCCCCGCTATTTTTTGTATTTTTAGTAGAGACAGGGTTTCACCATGTTGGCCAGGCTAATCTCGAACTCCCGAGGTCATGTGATCTGCCCTCCCGCCTAGGCTTCCCAAAGTGCTGGGATTATAGGTGTCGGCCACTGCGCCTGGCCTATAGTTTAACTTTGAAACAAAGACAGTAACAGCCCTTTCCCAAAACAAACCCTCTTTTTGCCCAAGGACTACAGACTGCCTTTGCAGAACTAACAAATTAGAAGATTAGAAATTACGGTTTAGGAGTCATGCAGCTGGAGGCAGCAAGATTCTAAACTCCTCCGAAAGTGCTCCTTCAGGTAACAGATGTTTTGCAGACCCTGCACTCGCTGGATCAGCTGTCCCCCAGATGGATAAACTGATTCATCTGGTCTTGTGGCCCCCACCCAGGAACTGACTCAGCACAAGAGGTCAGCTTCGACTCCCTGTGATTTCATCCCTGACCTAATCAATCAGCAGTCCCCAATTTCTGACGCCCTGCCCATCAAATTTTCCTTAGAAACCCCATCCTGAGTCTTTGGGGAGACGGAGTTGAGTAATAATACAACTCCAGTCTTTCGTACTGTTGACTCTGTGTGGATTCAACTCTTTATTGCAGTTCCCCTGTCTTAAGTTGAGTCTGTCTAGGCACTGGGCAAGGAGACCCCATTGGGCAGTTACAGCATCTTAGATTTGCTCTTTGCCTCCAAGTTTTATTTTGCTTTTAGAACACACTGCTAACTGACTCAGACAGTCTTGGGCCCTCTGTATTCTTCTAAAATTTGCTTGAAAGGTGAACATTTCCCTCTTTAGTTTATCTCTCTTTCTGTACTTTAGCAACTATCACAAGCCATTTGGCATTTTCACCATTCTACATGAAAATGTCCTTAGCCAGCTCCTTCGTACATGGACCATTTTCCACATTGCTACAAGTGACAGTGTCTGTAATTGAGCTGCCAGTATGTAACTCAGGCCCCCTTTTCTCTAGCCCACAAGAGCAAGAGCAAGTGTTTCCTTCCTGTTTCAGGCTGTGTTAGGCCTTTCTTGCATTGCTCTAATGGAATACCTGAGACTGGGTGCTTTATAGAGAAACGGGGTTTATTTGGCTCATAGGTCTGCAAGCTGTACAAGCATTGGTGCTGGCATCCACTCGGCTTCTGGAGAGGCCTCAGCAAGCTTTTACTCATGGTGGAAGGTGAAGTGGGAGCAGCCACGTCACATGGAAAGAACAGGAGCAGGTAGGGAGAGGTGCCGCACACAACCAGATCTCATGAGAACTCACTGTTGTGAAGACAGCACCAAGCCACGAGGGATCGGCACCCATGACCCTCCCACCAGGCCCCACCTCTAGCACTGAGGATTACACTTCAATATGAGGTTTGGGAGGGACAAATAAACCATATGAAGACTCCAACAGCCTTCTCACTGTTCTTCAGTCTTCTGTATGTTACTTGGTCCCAAACATGTAGCAATTGGCTTTAGATTTTCATTCCAGTAGTATGTCACTTTCAGGTGCCAATTTTTATTTCAGTCGCCTATTGGTGCGTAATGTTGACCTGAAAGAAAGAACTGTAAGGATCAGTTCTTTGGGAGGCCGAGGTAGGAGGATCACTTGATCCCCAGAGTTTGAGACTAGCCTAAGCAACATAGTGAGACCTTGTCTCTACAAAAAATTTAATAATTAGCCAGGCATGTTGGGAAAAAAAAAACAGAACGAAGGCAAATGCATATAGGTAAAGAGTTTATTTGGGCCAAATTTGAGGATTGCAACCTGGGAAGCACTTATATACTGAGTCGGGGAGCTGCTCCAAGTTGGGGTGGTTACAAGCAGATTTTAAAGGACAAAATGAGGAGATACGACAAGCTGGTCTCAGCATGTTCATATAGAAATACCATTAGTTAACAGAAAGAAGCTAACATGATTAGCGAAGGAGCACAGCGCTTCTTGGAATAGTCATTTGTTTGTGATTAACCCAGACCTGGTGTTCTTTACATAAGCAGGAGGGGTCTAGGAATTTCGGGAGAGTAACTGCGGGGTCTCATGCCTACTCCACTGTGGCCTGTGCTATTTAGTTAATCTCTATTTGTCTTGTTTTGTCATCAGTAACAAATCACCCTAAAATGGTTTAAAACATTTGCTATTACTTGCTCATGGTTTGGGGGTGAAAAATTTGTGCAGAGTATGTTGAACATGGCTCATCTCTGTTATCTGTTATCTTTCAAGCCTTGGCTGGCTTGAAAGTCTAGGGGCTGGCGGAAGATGCCTGGGCCTTGGTTGTCTTCTACCAAGTGCTGTAGAAGAGTAGAGTAGTGCTGTAGAAAAAGATCTTACTGAATGTGTTCTGAATGCATTGTCAAAAAGAATTTAGACAACTGTTGCCAGGCACAGTGGCCCATGTCTTTCTCCACATGCCATCTGGGTTCCAAGAAGGAACATTTCAAGAAGTGAAAGGAAGACTTCTAAAGCAGTTCCTAAGGCCCAGCCTGGAATTCGCAGTAGTACAGGATCTAGTTAAAGAACTATATTCTGTTGGTCAGAATTGGTTACAGGGTCAGCCCAAATTCAAGGAAAAGGGAAAGAGACTCTATTTCTTCTTAGATCTTGGCAAGATCACATTGCAAAAGACTATGTGAAGTGTGAGATATTTCTACAGCCATCTTTGGAAACACAATTTAACACACCCTCAGAATGGCTTCCCGTCTCCTTTGAATTAAAAGCCAAAGTCTTTACAGAAGTCTACAAAACCCTACCTCAACTTCCCTTTACCCACTCTGTCCCAACTTTACTGGCTTCCTTGCTGGTGTTCAAATCCAGGAGGTATGTTCCTCCTTCCCGCTCTCTCCCCGCAGGCTCTGCACATACTCTCTCCCATACTGGAATGCTTTTCTCTCTCTCTCTCTCTTTCTCTCTTTCCTTTCTTTCCTTTATCTCTTTCTTTCTTTCTGATGGAGTCTCGCTTTGTTGCCCAGGCTGGAGTGCAGTGGCTCGATCTTGGCTCACTGCAACCTCTGCCTCCCAGGTTCAATTGATTCTCCTGCCTCAGCCTCCCGAGTAGCTGGGATTACAGGTGCCTGCCCCCAAGCACAGCTAATTTTTGTATTTTTGGTAGGACTAGGTTTCACCGTGTTGGCCAGGCTGGTCTTGAACTCCTGACCTCAAGTGATCCACCTGCCTTAGCCTCCCAAAGTGCTGGGATTATAGACGTGAGCCACCATGCCTGGCTAAAATGCTCTTATAAACCAATGAGAATATAACAACAACAACAACAACAACAAAAACAGTTGGTCAAAAAAATCATGAAATATCCTTCAATCTTACTAGTAATTAAGGAAATTTTGTTTCACTTATCAAATGGTGATTAATTTTCAACTAAGTACTGAAGACGATGTTGAGGGAAACTGCATTTTGTATGTTGTGGTGTGAGTGTGGCTCAAATTGCCTGGCACATTTAGCAACATGTATCAAAACTGTTAAAAAATGACACACCTCTGATCTGGCAATTACAATTTAAGGAAGTTCCCTAAGGAATTAATAAGAGAGCCTGGTGTAGGTGGCTCACACCTGTAACCAGCACTTTGGGAGGCCGAGGTAGGCAGATCACTTGAGGTCAGGAGTTCGAGATCAGCCTGACCAACATGGAGAAACCCCGTTTCTACTGAAATACAAAAATTAGTCGGACGTAGTGGTGGGCACCTGTAATCTCAGCTACTTGGGAGGCTGAGGTGGGAGAATCGCTTGAACCCAGGAGGCAGAGGCTGCAGTGGGCTGAGATCGCACCACTGCACTCCAGCCTGGGAAACAAGAGTGAGACTCCATCTCACACATACACACACAAAGGAATTAATAATAGATGTTACAACTATTTAGTTACAAGAATATCATGCAAATAGAGTTTCTAAAAGCAAAATAATAGAAATAAATTCATTTAGAACATCTATACATGGAAATGTTAACATAGCTAATAAATATAGTGCTGTAGAAAAATATCTTATGAATGTGTTCTGAATGCATTGTCACAAATAATTTAGACAACTGTTGCCAGGCATGGTGGCTCATGCCTATAATCTCAGCTACTTGTGAGGCTGGGGGTGGGAGGATCACTTGAGAGCAGGAGTTCAAGATCAGCCTGAGCAACATAACAAGACCTTCTCTCTACAAAAAAAAAAAAATTTTTTTTAATTATCCAGGTGTGGTGATGCACACCTATAATCCCAGCTGCTGTTGAGGCTGAGGCAGGAAGATCCCTTGAGTGCAGGAAATGAGTTCCAGGCTGCAGTGAGCTATGATTGCACCACTGCATTCCAGCCTCAGTGACAGAGACTCTGTCTCTAAAGCAATCAAACAAACAAATGAAATCAGGCTGGGCTCGGTGGCTCAGGCCTGTAATCCCAGCACTTTGGGAGGCTGAGGTGGGTGGATGGTCTGAGGTCAGAAGTTCAAGACCAGCCTGACCAACATGGAAAAACCCTGTCTCTTCTAAAAATACAAATATTAGCCAGGTGTGGTGGTGCATGCCTGTAATCCCAGCTACTTGGGAGGCCGAGGCAGGAGAATCGCATGAACCCAGGAGGCGGAGGTTGCAGTGAGCCGAGATTGCACCATTGCATTCCAGCCTGGGCAACAAGAGTGAAACTCTCTGTCTCAAAAAAACCAACGAAACAAAGCCTATATACAGTGCTATCCAAGTTATGCACACATGCACAAATATACTCATGTGTGCACATGCACCCAAAAGAAATGTACCCAAATGTTCGCCTACCATTCTGTCTTCACAGCAGCACTGCCTCCCTGCTTTTCCCCCCTCCAGATTTTGGGAACTTTTCTAGTAGAAGCAGCCATGTCCTTTCTAAACAACTCTCCTGTCACAGCTTCAGTTAATTCATCCAAGAGTGGACTTTCCATTGAAGCTGGTTGATTAGTGTCTTTCTGGAAATCTGGACTTGAGACCAAAATAATGCACTTTGGAATAGCTGCTGTCTTGAACCAAGGAGTTTGGAAACTTAAAAGACTGTTTTAAGCATCATGGACATAGAAAGAGAGCCAATCTGCAGAAAGATATAGGATTAAAACAGCTGTGCACAGGAGCAGTTGTGGAAGAGAGGAGAGGGAGGGAGAGTAAGAAGAATGGACTTCCTGGGTTTCCTTATACTGTTCCAGTCTGCAGCTCTCATCCATTCTGGAGGCCCAAATTAATAAAATAATAATGATAGGCAATGTTTATTGAGCACTTACTGTGTGCCTGGCATAATTCTCACAATGATCCTGTGGGTCACTATTCTAGTCCCCATTATGGACATGGAAAAAAGGCAAACTTTTCTTAAAATCCTTACTAATTTGCTTTCAGAGAAACTGCCAGATCTGTCCTCTCCAGTTCCCTTTCCCACCTCCTTTTTTCTTTACTGCTTCCCCTCCCTACCAAGATCTTCCCCTTTAGGTCAGTCTTGCCTTCCCATATGCAGTGCTTTCTCTGGGCTTCTTTATTTGTATAACCGTTATATCAGCAAGGAATTGCATTTGGCCAATGGACCACAGGGATTTAAACACCTGGGATGTTGGTTCAGCAGCTCAAGGATGTCAGGTCAACAATTACTGTGGATTTCTGGTTTCCCCTTGTGGCCCCCAGGACCTCCACTGCTGATCCATCGAATCTGCATTCCAGCCAGAAGACCCTGAGGGTGCTGGGCTCCCTGGAGAAAATTGCCAGAAAACAAACACACTTTCAAAGATCCTTAGAAAAGCTAAGTTATGTGTAGTCATGAATGTATCTAGAAATAAGTTTTCTAACCATTATAGTATTTTGTGTATATTTTTCTGCTTTTTATGGTAAGTAAAGAGACTGATTCATTAGACTCTTTTACTAATACAAATTATTAGTAAAAATTTATAAGATATTGGTAACAAAGTTTGAAATCAATGTTTAAATATTTAAATGGTTACAATTTATTACATTTATAAGGTTAAACTTTTAAAGTTCAGTATGTTTTCAGTGTTTATTAAGATTTTGCCTATAGAGCCGGGTATGGTGGCTCATGCCTGTAATCCCAGCACTTTGGGAGGCCAAGGCAGGTGGATCACCAGAGGTCAGGAGATTGAGACCAGCCTGCCAACGTGGTGAAACCCCATCTCCACTAAAAATACAAAAAGTAGTTGGACATGGTGGCACACACCCCTAATCCCAGTTACTCAGGAGGCTGAGGCAGGAGAATTGTTTGAACCTGGGAAGCAGTGGTTGCAGTGAGCCAAGATCACACCATTTCACTCCAACCTGGGCAACAGAGCAAGACTCCATCCTAGGAAATAAAAAAGGCCAGGCTCGGTGGCTAATGCCCGTAATCCCAGTACTTGGGGAGGCCGAGGTGGGTGGATCATGAGGTCAGGAATTCAAGACCAGCCTGACCAACTTGGTGAAACGCTGTCTCTACTAAAAATACAAAAATTAGCTGAGTGTGGTGGCATGCACCTGTAATCCCAGCCACTCAGGAGGTTGAGGCAAGAGAATTGCCTGAACCTGGGAGGTGAAGGTTGCAGTAAGCCAAGATCACGCCACTTCACTCCAACCTGGGTGACAGAGAAAGACTGTCTCAAAAAAAGAAAAAGATTTTGCCTATAGACGTGAACCTGCTTTGTTGTTGTTTTTCTTGAGAAATCAATTAAAATTAGATTGTAGTTTTAATTGATTTCTCAAGAAAAACAACAATGTCTAAAAATGTCTAAAACTTAATTTTGAAAGTTTGATAAATATTTGGGAGTACTTTATCAAATTTACAAACTAGCACTCATCAAAACCAGATGAAAGTAGATAATAAAATATTAACAAAGTTGATTTATAAATTAACACTTTTAAAGTCTTCAAAATGAAGCTTTAAAATATAGAATTTAAATATATAAAATATAAGTTGAAATTAAAGGGAATATTTATTTCAATTCATAAAGGCTCTCTTCAGATAAGAAAAATTCAGTTGACACTTTGGAGGTGGGTGGTATCAGTCAGTGTAGGCTAAGTTATGCTGTGGTAACATGCAACCCCAAAACTCTCAATGGTTTACAATGACTGAAGTTCAGTTCTTGCTCACATTACTTGTCAATTGCGGGCTACCTGTAGCTGTGCTCTGAGTTTTCCATCCTGGGACTAGCAGTCTCTATTCAGGATATTGCTGGTTTCATGGAAGAGAGAATGAACATAGTAGAACCACCACATGATGAGTCAAAACTTCTGCTTAGAAGTGGCACACATCACTTCTGTTATCATTGTGCTGGTCAAAGCAAGTCTCATGGCTCTCTTGAGGTCAACGGGGTAAGGATATGTAATCCTCCCACAAGGAGGAACACCTCAAATCACATCTCTAAGGCTAATGCAATGAAGCAGGGAAGTATTATCTTCCCCTAGGGTGGGGCAGCAAATATTTTGAGTAATACAATCTGCTGTAATGGGGAACAGGAGGTTTTTCAAAAATTCTTACAACTTAGTGTTTTTCCCTGTCACATAGGCTATCAGCATATCCTAACTTAGAAGTGATTATGATTGTGTCTTGGTGTTAGACTTATGGTGATTTTAATCTTCTTTGAAAGTTTTTGACAATGAGTTTATATTTATTTTGTAGACAAATTAAAATTTTTAATTACAAATTTAAATTATGCCAGGCATGGTATCTCACGCCTGTAATCCTATCACTTTGGGAGGCCAAGGTGAGAAGATCACTTGAATCTAGGGGTTTGAGAGCAGACTGGGCAACATAGTGAGACCCTGTCTCTATTTTTATATAAACAAATAAGCAAGAATTTTGATGAAAATTTTTTCTCTAACCAGATTAAAATTTATAAATTTTGTGTGTACAAAAAAGGTAGTGGATAACTAACCTGTTGTTTTTAATATAGGAAGGGTAGTATGTGTAGAACAGGGTTTTTGAAAAATACATCTCACAACATTGAAGAAGAAAATGTATGTTGCAGATTCTGTGTTTAAGATATATCTCAACCTGTCAGCTTTGAAAGAATGTGGCTATGAAATGGAGTGTGTTTGTTAAAGAAATAAATCAGTAAATGAATGTCGGTTAGTTGGGTGGGGAAAGGCTTAGACGCCTTTTGCGCTGAAATATACATTCTTTTGTGGTTCTCTGGCTGGTGTCATGAAATTCTGACTTACACCATGAGGGAAGATTACATTTCTCTTTGGCAGGAAACTTCAAATGTAGTACAGCTTGGACTTCACTGCATAGTCTTGGTAAAATTTTGTGCTTAATTGACCCTTTGTTTGCTTCTGGTTTTATAATGAATATCCACCTTCCTGATGAACTGGCTTTTTATAATCCAAATTGGATATCTGCCTACTTGATTGTTTCTGTCCCAATTCTACTTGGTGGTCAAAACTGAATCAGATTTTCCGTTCCTCCTTTTTTCTTCTCTCATCTTGACTTTTCAGTGTAGTCAACTGAATTTTCATCATAATGACTCCAAAGTACCCTTCTCTTCCTTTGTTTTTTGGTCACAAGAAAAATCACAAGACCACATTGATGGAGTCTCGGAACTGAACCAGTGTGAGGCTAGGTTTGTGGGAAGGCTCTTGATTCAGTCTTGTGATTCTGATGAATAGATGGTAATAGACTTAATCTCTCTGTCTTTATCTCGCTTCTCTTTTTCAACTAATAACTTTATTTGCATATACTTTACTACCCAGTGCACTGCATGGCCTTTTCTTGACCCAGGTGATGACATTTCTTAAACCAGTTTGCTTTTCTCCATATCCTAGGCTGTTCTTGTAGGTCATCATTGTAACTCCAAGGTTAATGTAGCAACTGCCCAGCTGGGTCTTCCCATCATCAGATATCCCCAATCCGTGCCAGCCATGGTGAACTTTCAGTAATGCAAATCAAGTCATTAAGGTCATTCCTGTGTAGAAAACCCTTGCCTTCATAATATACTTACGGCTTTCAAGTTCCTTCATAACTAGTCTCTGTCCCCGTTTCTAGCCTGCCTCCTAGCACTCTCACCCCAATATATTCATGTAGACCAGTTACTACTTTTAGTCTCCCCAAATGCCTTTCCTTGACAACGAACCTTTCATCTGCCTGAAACACTCTTTCTTCCCCTATTTCTATCAAGCTCCCTGATTTTCAAGGTTCCTTTCAGGAAGCACGCTCTCTAGGAAGCATTTCTTGGCAGCCTGATCCTCAGCCCACCCTCTAATCTGATTTAGCATAACACGTTTCACCAGTGTTGTAATTGCTCCTTTAAGTGGTGGTATTGAGGGAATGTGTTCTCTTCCTGCGTCCACAAGGGGGCGTAGTTTCTAGGGCAGGAACTTCCCAGCGACCTGCCCCACCCGCCATCCCCCACATCTCCATCCAGGAGACTTAATGGTCTTTGTTTAACTTTGGGGCGCATGGGAAAGGATCAAAGATCAATCACTCTAGAGGAAGTTTAAAGGAACTCCTTTCATTGGCCAGGGGGCTTGGAGAAGGTGGGAATTGCTCCCAGTCCCCTTCTTCCCCACCTCCTTGGATTCCATACTTGGGCCCGCTTCCACTACCTTCGTGGAAGCTGCTTTCTCTCTCCTGGATTCCATCTTTCTGGATTCTCTCTCTCACTCTGTGAAAGGAGCTTTCCTTCCCTGATTTTCCCCCTCTGGGAACCCTGCTCACTAAGTGTGAGAGTGGCTTTTCTTTCTTCTCACTCAGTGTGAGAGCTGTTTCTCTCTCCCCTCTTCTCCTTTTTTTCTCTGTTTCTCTCTGCTTAAATAAATCACTTTCTGCAAAAACAAAACTTTTTGGGTCCGCTGTTTACTCCAAGGTGCTCACCGTTGCCGGCAAGGTGTCCCCTTTCCCATTCTTGGGTACGTGAAGGACAAGAACGTGGGGCACACCTGATCGGAAAGGGAATAGGGCCAGGTGTGGTGGCTCACTCCTGTAATCCCAGCACTTTGGGATCCTGGGATCCTCCCAACTGGGATAGGAGGATCTCTTGAAGCCAGGAGTTTGAGACCAGCCTGGGCAACAGAGTGACACCCCATCTCCACATAAAAATAATAATTAAGAAAAATTAACTGAGTATGATGGCATGCACCTGTAGTCCTAGCTACTTGAGAGGGTGAGGTGGGACAACTGGTTGAGCCCAGGAGTTTGAGGTTACAATGGGCTATGATCACATCACTGCACTCCAGGTTGGGAAAGAGAATGAGACTCTGTCTCAAAAAAAAAAAAAAAATTGACAACAAAACAGAATTAGAGAATGTATTAGTTTTTTATTTCTGCTGTAACAAATCACCACAAATTTAACACAAATTTATTAGTAGACAGTTCTGTAGGTCAGAAGTCCAGGTGGGCTTGCCTGAGTTCTATGTTCAGGATAGCACAGGGCTGGAAATCAAGGTATTGGCTTGGGGGCGGGGGGGGGCGCTTTTACCTGGAGGCACCGAGAAAAATCTGCTTCCAAGCTCATTCCAATGATTGGCTGAATCCAGTTCCTTATGGCTCTTAGGTCTGAGGTTCCTTTTTCCTTGCTGACTGTTAGGCAAGGGCCCTTCTCAGTTCCTTGAGGTATTCCTTCTCACATAGTGCCACCATCTTCAAGCAGCAATGGCGCATGAGTCATTCTCATACTTTGAATCTCTCCAAATTCCCCTTCTGTTGTGTAAAGGGCCCTTTTTTTTTGAGACAGAGTCTTGCTCTGTCGCCCAGGCTGGAGTGCAATGGCACGATCTTGGCTCACTGCGACCTCACCTCCCAGGTTCAAGCCATTCTCCTGCTTTAGCCTCCTGAGTAGCTAGGACTACAGTTGTATGCCACCATGCCCGGCTCATTTTTGTACTTTTAGTAGGGACGAGGTTTCGCTATGTTGGTTAGGCTGGTCTCAAACTCCTGGCCTCATGATCCACCTGCCTCGGCCTCCCAAAGTGCTGAGATTACAGGCGTGAGCCACCACGACCAGCCTTAAAGGGGTCTTGTGATTAGATCAGGATCACCCAGAAGAACTCCATATTTTAAGGTTGACTGACTTGAAACTTTAATTACATTTGCAGAATCCCTTCACAGGAACACCTAGATTTGTGTTTAATTAAATAACCAGGGGAATCTCAGGGAGGCTGTGATGGTTAATACTGAGGGTCAACTTGACTGGGTTGAAGGATAGAAAGTGTTGATCCTGGGTGTGTCTGTGAGGGTATTGCCAAAAGAGATTAACATTTGATTCAGGGGGCTGGGGAAGGCAGACCCACCCTTAATCTGAGTGGGCACCATCTAATCAGCTGCCAGCACTGCTAGAATGTAAGCAGGCAGAAAAATGTGAAAAGAGAGATGGGCCTAGCCTACATCTTTCTCCTGTGCTGGATGCCTCCTGCCCTCAAATATCAGACTCCAAGTTCTTCAGTTTTGGGACTCAGACTGGCTCTTCTTGCTCCCCAGCCTGCAGATGGTCTATTGTGGGACCTTGTGATCGTGTGAGTTAATACTTAACAAACTCCCCTTTATATATCTACTCCATTAGTTCTGTCAGAAGCCTGACTGTTACAAAGGTCATCCCTAAAATTTGTCCTACTACAGAGAGGTTGCAATTTACACCATACGGGAATTGTGAGTAGAATAAAATGCTTGCACATATACTGGGTACTGTGTAATTGTTATTTGAAGGTGGAGAAAGGGGGTGAACATTTCCTGACTCATATGGTGTGGATGTGTGTCCCCTCCAAATCTCATGTTGAAATGTGATCCCAGTGTTGAAGGTGGGACCTGTTGGGAGGTGTTTGGGTCATGGGGCAGATCCCTCATGAATGGTTTGGTGCCCTCCCCAAGGTAATG
>NW_016107331.1:738885-740257 GCF_001604975.1 Cebus imitator | reverse complement strand
TTGTTTAAAAGAGCCTGGCATCTCCTCCTCTCTCTTTCTCTCTCTCTCACCATGTGACATACCTGCTTCTACCATGATTGAAAGTTTTCTTGAGGCCTCACCAGAAGCAGATGCTGGTGCCATGCTTGTACAGCCTACAGAACCATGAGGTAAAATAAACCTCTTTTTAAAATAAATTACCCAGTCTCAGGTATTCCTTAATAGCAATGTGAAATGGATTAACACCCTGACTATAGATTAGTTGTAAAACGGATTTTTAAAATGTATGATGTAGTTTAGATGTGGCCTCCAAATCTCATGTTGAGATGTAATCCTCAGTGTTGGAGGTGGGGCCTGGCGTTAGGATCATGGGGGTGGATGCCTCATGCCTGGATGCTGACCTTGTGTTAGTGAATGAGTTTTTGTGAATAATCAGGGGACAGCAATCTTAGAGAGGTTGTCCTGAGATTCCCCACCACCACCCTCACTCTCACTCTTGCTTCTGCTCTACCATGTGAGATGCCTGCTCCGGCTTTAAGTGAAAGCTCGCTTAGGCTTCCCCAGAAGCTGAGCAGATGTTAACACCATGCTTTTGCAGCCTGCAGAATCATGAGCCAATTAAAACTCTTTTCTTTATAAATTACCTAGTCTCAGGTATTTCATTACAGCAATGCAGGTATTTCTTTTCTTTATTTGAGACAGAGTCTCACTCTATCTCTCAGGCTGGAGTGCAGTGGTGCGATCTCAGCTCATTGCAACCTCTGCCTCCCGGGTTCAAGTGATTTTTATGCCTCAGCCACCTGAATAGCTGGGATTACAGGCATGTGCCACCACACCTGGCTAATTTTTTGTATTTTCAGTAGAGATGGGTTTTCACCGTGTTGACCAGGCTGATCTCAAACTCCTGGCCTCAAGTGATCCACCTGCCTCAGCCTTTCAAAGTGCTGGGATTACAGGTGTGAGCCACTGCACCCAGCCACTGGTGTTTCTTGAGAGCAACTATATTATAAACTATATGGTATATGAACGTATTTCTCATTTGCAGAAAAGTCCAAGGCAGGCATTCTGGTTGATGAATAGCTTTCCTCTGCCTAGTAACTCAGGCATCCAGGTTCCTTCTGTGTTGTAGATGCCCCAATTCCCTACGGCCTCTCACCTGCATCCAAGCCATGCAAGACAAAAGAAACCATGGAGGAGGCATATATGTTCCTTAGGCCTTTGACAAGAATAGTTACTGTAACTTAGAACCATATCCCCTTGGTGAGAACTAGTGTGACTGTTCCCGGCTGCAAAGGGTGCTGGGAAATGTAGTCTAGCTGCGGCGTCTCCCTCCGTCCGCTGCAGGACCCGCCCCAGGCGCCGGCGGCTGGAGTGGGCGCCCTCCCACGCGGAT
>NW_016107331.1:721462-737540 GCF_001604975.1 Cebus imitator | reverse complement strand
TCTCGGCTCACTGCAACCTCCACCTCCTGGGTTCAGGCAATTCTCCTGCCTCAGCCTCCTGAGTAGCTGGGATTACAGGCACGCACCACCATGCCCAACTAATTTTTTTTTGTATTTTTAGTAGAGACGGGGTTTCACTATGTTGATCAGGATGGTCTCGATCTCTTGACCTTGTGATCCACCTGCCTCGGCCTCCCAAAGTGCTGGGATTACAGGCTTGAGCCACCGCGCCCGGCCAACTAATTTTTGTACTTTTAGTACAGACGGGGTTTCACCATGTTGGCCAGGATGGTCTCAATCTCCTGACCTTGTGATCTGCCCGTCTCGGCCTCCCAAAGTGCTGGGATTACAGGCGTGAGCCATCGCGCCCAGCCTAATCCCCTTTAGATCCCTGTGGAATCTTACATAATTGGTGATATTGGCTGTCTATCCCACTTGTTCAGCCAGTTTATCACCCCACGTTCACTAAGGATAAACTGTTTGCAGACTTGTGCTAGACCTGTGAAGGAAGCAGAGATGGCTTCAGCTCTTAGGAACTTGTAGCCTAGCAGGGCAAACCTCCCGCTAGTAATGAGAGCTACCAATTATCAAGGACTTTTAACATATTAGCTCATTTAATTCTTTCAGGCAACCCTGGGACATAGGCATTATTGGCCCTTTCTCAGAAGCCGAGGTTCAAAGATGTTAAGTAACTGCTTCAAGATCATCCACTAGTGAGTGGTGGTGGGCCTGGTATTGGAATCCAGGTCAGTCTACTTCTAAATTCCATGTTCTTAGGTACCCTGAGTAGTGGACCACATGTTGGTGTAATGGATTGAATATTTATGTTTCCCCAATATTTGTATGCTGAAATGTGAGTCCCCAAGGTGATGGTATTTGGGAGGTGATTAGTTCATGAAGACAGAACCTTCTTGAATAAGGCCAAGTGCGGTGGCTCATGCCTGTAATCCTAGCACTTTGGGAGGCTGAGGTGGGTGGATCACTTGAGGCCAGGAAGTTTGAGACCAGCCTGGCACCCTGGCCAACATAGCAAAACCCTATCTCTACAAAAAAAAAAAAAACAAAAAACACTACAAAAATTAGCTGGACATTGTGGCGTGCACCTGTAGTCCCAGCTACTCAGGAGGCTGAGGTGGGAGGATTACTTGAGCCTGGGAGGCAGAGGTTGCAGTGAGCCAATATCGTGCCATTGTACTCCAGCCTGGGGGACAGAGTGAGACCCTGTCTCAAAAAATGAAACTAAAAAAGAGACTAGAAGCCTTATAAAAGAGACTTCAGAGAGACCCCTGGCCCTCTACAATGACATAGTAAAAAGACAACCATGTTTTAACCAGGAAACAGATCCTCACCAGACACTGCAGCTTCCAGTGCTATGATCTTAGACTTCCCAGCCTCCAGAACCATGAGAAAAAAATGTTCGTTGTTTATAAGCTACCCAGTGTCTGGTGTTTTGTTAAAGCTGCCTGAACAGTCTGAGACAGATGGTTCCCAAAAAGATGTCCACAGCCTAATCTAATTTCCAGAACTGTGAATGTTAACTTTATAGATGTAATGAAGCTAGGGACCTTGATTTGAGGTGATTGCCCTGGATTAGCCAGTGGGTGACAAGCGTTTTTTTTTTTTTTTTTTGAGATGGAGTCTCACTCTTGTCGACCAGGCTAGAGTGCAGTGGCACAATCTCGGCTCACTGCAACCTCTGCCTCCCAGTTTCAAGCGATTCTCCTGCCTCCACCTCCTGAGTAGCTGTGATTACAGGAACCTGCCACCATGCCTGGCTAATTTTTGTATTTTTATTAGAGACAGGGTTTCACCATGCTGGCTAGGCTGGTCTCAAACCCCTGACCTCAAGTGATCTGCCCACCTTAGCCTCCTAAAGTGCTGGGATTACAGGCGTGAGCCACCATAGCTTGGTGTGACAAGTGTTTTTATAAGAGACACACTGAAGAGAAAACAGACACAGATAAGATGAAGACTAGGCAGAAACTGCAGTGATATAGCTACAAGCCAAGGAATGCTGACGGCCGCCAGAAGCTCAAAGATGTAAGTAATAGATCGCCCCCTAGACCCTTCGGAGGGAGCACAGCCCTGACAACATGTTGCTTTCAAACTTCTGGCCTCCAGAACTGTGAGAGAATAACTTTCTGTGTTGTAAATCACCGGCTTGTGGTAATTTTTTTTTTTTTTTTTTTACAGCAGCCTCAGGAAGACTAATACATTCTATTTGTTTTATAAAAGCAAAAACTACAAGGCAGCATATAATTCAAGGCTGAAGGAGTGTGGTGTGCTGATAGATGGTAAGAAAAACTGAAAGTCTGAGAAAGATACCAAATCAAGTCAGTGGCCCTATGTGATTATCACTTAGTATGTGTCCCTTTCTCTTCTTTGTGTCCAACTTACGTTGTCACCATCGTCTATTATTGAGCACTTAATATGTGCTAGGTAACAAGCTAAGGGCTTTGCCTAAATCACCTCAGTTAAACCTAACACTAATTCTATGAGGCAGGTTCCAGTATTTGCCTATTTTACAAATGAGAAAACTGAGGCTCAGAGAGGTAAGGTCCCATCTGCAATTTGACAGTGAGAAAATGGCAGAGTGAGGACCAGAACTCAAGTGTGTGTTACTGCAGAGTCTTGGCTTACAGAGTCTTGGTTCCTACGCCATCTTCTGTGTTAGTTTGTTCTTCTGCGTATGCTGGTCATTGTCGTTGAGAGCTCTGGACCAGGCGGTGGCTCACACTTGTAATCCCAGCACTTTGGGAGGCCAAGGGGTGGATCACCTGAGGTTGGGAGTTTGAGACAAGCTTGGCCAACATGGTGAAACCCTGTCTCTACTAAAAAATACAAAAAAGTAGTTGGGCATGGTGGTGCTTGCCTGTAATCCCAGCTACTTGGGAGGCTGAGGCAGGAGAGTCAGTTGAATCTGGGAGGTGGTGGTTGCGGTGAGCCAAGATCGTGTCACTGCACTCCAGCTGGGCAACAGATCGAGACCCTGTCTCACCGCCCCCCCTCAAAAAAAAAGAGCCCTACAGCTTCCGGTGACCTGAGCCAGAGTGGGGTGGAATGAGGCATGGCTCTGTGAACCTGGGTGCTCTAGTGTATGACATTCCCCTCCAGGCCAGCGCAGCCTGCCTCTGTGGATGTTTGTGGATGGACGGGTGAACATACGGGCTGAGCTGCCAGCAGAGCTCGGCCTGTCTCAGGGCCACAGGAGGCATCTATGTCATCCTCCTGGCAGGTATGCCACCGGTGTCTGAGTTCAGTTACTGAGCTTCTGCCCACTGTGGGGGAAAAGCAGGTGAGCCTGGCTCTCACTCTCTGCCTCACCCATGAAGCCTGGAGAGTGGGGCAGGAGGGGCATGGAGAGACAGCATGCAGGTCCCAGGGAAGGAAATGGAGAAAATGGACTGAAGTTTCTGATGAGGTTCATCATGATCCAGATGGCCTGGGCCTGTCCCATCCTCTGTCCAGGAAGAAGAGGGGAACACAAGGTGAGATTTTCATTTCTGTTTTTTTCCCCCCAGAAACTGTCCATGCTGTAGACTTAAGGCCTCTTAAGAATATCCTCTGTGCAGCAGGGGATGGAAAAATCTCTGGCCCTAACTCTGGCAGGAAAGCCTGGTTTTAGCATTGAAAGGGTGATTGAATACAGCTTGCTTTTCTCCAGGGAGGAGAGACAAGATGGAGTGCCAGAGAGGCCGAAGGCAAGGTGCCTATGTTTGCATTGCTGCAGCAACTTGGAGGCTTTCTGCCCTGCCCCACACCCCCCATCCATCAGCCCCCGCCTTCCCCATCATGGTTTTCCCGGATGAGGCCTGATTATTGATGTCTTTCACGTGTGTGTGGAATTAACATATTCTATCCCTTTCAATGTTGAATTAACTTTGTGACCAACTCACTAAGGACAGAAATTAAAGACAATTTAAATTAAATTTAAGTCTTTAATTTCTGTCAGCTTTGACAGAAATCCCACTGAAGGTTTGTCAGAGAGCCATTGGAGAGTTCTAAGTGGTCTTGCTTGCAGAGGGCAACTGCCCTTGCTCTCCATTCATACTTTTTGCAGCACTCCTGCCAGGCCTTCAGGGGTGCAGCTGGGATTGAAATTACATTTACCAAACATCAGCCTACTGATATTAGACCTTAAAAGAAGAAATGTAAAACAGCAAACATCTACAGCCTTTATGCAGAAACAGTAAACTCAGGACATTTTTATTCATTGATTCCTTCCTTCAACCAAATTGTGACTAAGAGTATCTACTATTTGTTAAATTCTAAGTATAAATTCTAAGAAAAAGAACAAATCCTACCCTCAGCTTATTCAAAGTCTAGACAGGGAAGCAGAAAATAGCAAATAGTTACTATACGGCGTGATATGTACCATAGCCTGAAGAGAAATACACTGAAAACTGAGAATTCAAAAAAGATTGAATTAATGGTTGGTGGGTTCATAATCAGCAACTACAATAAATGAGGAATATTAGAGGGTTATTCTGAACCTGATAAGATCATTGGAGAGGACAACCTTGTATGATGATAGGTCTGGTTCCTGGGGTGGGTATTGAGCAAGCTCGGGCTGGACCTGGGGTGCATTTGGGCTATACCGTATACCCCCAGTTTCACCCTAGCAGCAACGATTGTTGGAAGCAGTTTATCTACTTTATGTCTCTCCACCCCATTTTTATAGTAAAACGTCTGCTAAAAATGATGTCAGTAAAAGCAGTCCCCATAGTGAAGTTGAGTGTTATCTATTTCTGGGATGCTGGGTGTGTAACAGTTGCTTGTGGGGAGTAGGTGGCTCCACTTTCCCTAAATCGAAAACAGGGAAGTCCTGGCATTGAGCCAGGAGGGTTGGGTAACTGGATCGGGAGGCAGAAAATCAGTCATTGTCTCTGCTTTTTCCCTGGTTTACGGAGTGTCACAGCTCCAGAGACACACTTTTCTTGTCTATAAAATGGGAATAATGTTTGCTTCCACCTTACTCATTTAAAAACATTTCTTACCATTCCTAGTCAGAGATATTTGTCAAAAAGCTTTTGTGGATGGTGATATGGTTTGGCTCTGAATCCCCACCCAAATGTCATCTCAAATTTTAATCCTTCCATGTTGAGGGAGGGATCTGGTGGGAGTGATTAGGTCATGGGGGCGGTTTCCCCTGCGCTGTTCTTGCGATAGTGAAGGAGTTCTCACAAGATCTCTTTTTTTTTTTTTTTGAATTGGAGTACCACTCTGTTGCCCAGGCTGGAGTACAGTGGCATGATCTTGGCTCACTGCAACCTCTACCTCCCAGATGTCAAGCAATTCTCTTGCCTCAGCCTCCCAAGTAGCTGGAGTTATAGGCATGTGCCACCATGCCTGCTAATTTTGTATTTTTAGTGGAGATGGGGGTTTTACCGTGTTGGCCAGGCTGGTCTCTAATTCCTGACCTCAAGTGATCTGCCTGCCTCGATCTCCCAGTGTGCTGGGAATACAGGTGTGAGCCACCACACCTGGCCATGATCTGATGGTTTAACAGTGGCAGTTTCGGCTGGGTGTGGTGGCTCAAGACTGTAATCCTAGCACTTTGGGAGGCCAAGGTGGGCGGATCACCTGAGGTCAGGAGTTTGAGACCAGCCTGGCCAACATGGTGAAACCCCATCTTGAAAAAAAGAAAAAAAAAGAGTGGCAGTTTCTTCTGCATGCTCTCGCTCTCCTGCTGCCATGTAAGATGTGCCTTACTTCCCCTTCACCTTTCACCATGATTGTAATTTTCCTGAGGCCTCCCCAGACATGTAGAACTGTGAGTCAATTAAACCTCTTTTCTTTATAAATTACCCAGTCTCAGGTAGTCTTTATAGCAATATGAAAACAGACCAACAGAGATGGCCAACATTTTGATTAGGTGAAGATGTTTAGCTTTCATTTGTTTGTTTGAGCCTACTCCTTGTAACTTAGCATGGAGATGACGCTGAAGATATGGGGCCTCGGGCAGGTCATTGTTAATTGAAGGAAGAATCCTGGGAATGTTGGGTTATCATGAGGGCACCCGGAGATGGGAGAGTGAGTGGAAGTACCCAGAGTCTGGCAGCAAAGGCGCCAGGCCTGGGGTGCCTCGCTCACAGGCATGGGGGGAACAGCATGGCAGATGTTATGGGTGGGTGCCGTCAGGTGGTGATGCATGATATGGTTGGGCCGTGCCCCCATCCAAATCTCAATGCCCAGTAATTGTATCTCCCAGAATTTCTATGTGTTGTGGGAGGGACCCAGGTTGAGGTAATTGAATCACGGGGGCAGGTCTTTCTCATGCTATTCTTGCGATAGTGAGTACGTCTCATGGGACCTGATGGGTTTATCAAGGGTTTCTGCTTTTGCTTCCCCTCTTTTTCTCTTGCTGCTGCCATGTAAGGAATGCCTTTTGCCTCCCGCCATGATTCTGAGGCCTCCCCAGCCCTGTGGAACCATAAGCCCATTTGAACCTCTTTTCCTTCCCAGTCTCAGTTATGTCTTCATCAGCAGTGTGAAAATGGACTGATACAGTGCATATCCCCTCATGCCCATCTTCACTTTCCTTAAAATGAGAGCACCAAGGATATGTCCAGACCTGTCACAGGAGAAACATGAATGGCTATGCCACTTAGAAAAAAATGTTCAGCCATACTGAATCAAGCAAAATGTGGACTAGAAATGATACTAGTTTTACCTACCAAAGTGGGGCAAAATAAAAGAAGATAATTTTTTATTATCTTCTTTTTTATTATCTTCTTTTATTATCTTCTGAGACAATGCCGATCATTTCCTGAAACCGGCACCACTGCTAGAGGGGATGGATTTGTTAAAGCTTTCTGGAAACAATTCAACAACATCTATCAGGAACTTTAAGAGTATTTAAACTTTTGCTCCAATATCCCAATCCTGGAAACCTAAGAAAAAAGAAGAGATTATAGGGTTAGAAATTTCAATAAAAACATAACCAGAATAAAATTATTTATATTAGAAAAAGAGTTAAACAACTTCATTGCCCCCAAATAGGGCAAGCATTGAGTAAATGATAAAAAATCCATAGGATTAGATTATTATGCAGCTATTAAAAATATTATGCTTTTTTTTTTCCAGACAGTGTCTTGCTCTATTTCCCTGGCTGGAGTGCAGTGGTGCGATCTCAGATCACTGCAACTTCCACCTCCCGGGTTCAAGTGATTCTCATGCCTCAGCCACCCGAGTAGCTGGGATTACAGGCACCCACCATCATGCCCAGTTAGTTTTTTTTATTTTTAGTAGAGACAGCGTTTCGCCATGTTGGCCAGGCTCATCTCAAATTCCTGACCTCAGGTGAGCTGCCCTCCTCGGCCTCCCAAAGTGCTGGGATTACAGGTGTGAGCCACTGCGCCTGGCCCATTATACATTTTTTTTTCTTTTGAGACATGGTCTCATATTATTGCCCAGGCTGGAGTGCAGTGGTGCGATCACAGTGCACTGCAGCCTTGAACTCTTGGGCTGAACTGATCCTCCCACCTCAGTCTCCCGAGCACCTGAGACTATATAGGTGCACACCACCATGTCCAGCTAATTAAAACAATGTATTATTATTTTTTTTAGAAATAGGGTCTCACTATGTTGTCTAGGCTGGTCTCAAACCTCTGAGTTCAAGTGAACCTCCCACCTCGGCCTCCCAAAGTGCTGGGATTACAGGTGTGAGCTATTGCACCCAGACTAAAAATCATACTTTCAAAGAATGACCGACATGGATAAATGCGTTTCCTACAATGTTAACTTTTTGGTGCTGGGGAACCCAGTGCAGAATGGTATGTAGACCACTGGTGTGCATGTGAAAGATTGGAAGGATATTTTCCAAAGTGCTAACACATCATTTCTGAGTTGTAGGATTGCAGGATTACTTCCTTCTTTATATTTTCCAATATTTCCTAAATATTCTAAAGTGAGTCGCACAATTTTGATGAGTAAGCAGGGAAAGATGTCATTAAAAAATGATTGCACCTGCCTGACTGCAGCTGGTGCTCTCTGCTGCCAGTGGATCCTCTGCCTTTGGCAAGAAGCAGATTTCATGAGCCTGGAGACCCTGCCAGGAAAAGTGCAAGGAATTGGAACAATTCAGCCTGGGGCCTGGCCAGGCCTGGTGGAGAGAGGGATGGGGCAGAGAAGCCCATCTGGGGAGAGGGGCCGTGCTTCTCAGGTGCATCCCCAAATTGAGCTATGCTCACCTGTGGACTCCCAGGACCCCAAGTTAAAGAGTAATCGCTGGTGCCAGACAGAAAGCCCAGCTAAATGCCACCTTGACTCTGGGGCTGTGTGCCCAGTGCCATCTTGAAGAGCAAGGGAATGTGCCTGGACAGATGCTCAGGTAGACCCAGCTTCTGCGCCCCAACCCCCATCACACTTCCCTCCAAAACCTGTAGAGCAGCTTGCCTGGGAGTCCTGGTTAACTTCCCCCCTGCTGCATTGTCTAGCACTTTTCCTCTCTGCCCAGTAACGTCAGCATTGCCAGGGAGCAGGTTAGATGTGCAGAAGCTCAGCTCTGGCTTACAGAACAAGAATGTGCAGTTCAGCAAATCCCCAGGGTACTCAGCAGCACTGAGTTTGCAGCACTGCTCAGCTCCCCTCACTGGGGGATGGATCTCAGACTGGGCTGGGCTCGGGGGAACAGGGAGGAGGAGGAGAGTGCTGAGGAGCTGCGGAGTGGGGGGCCTGTGGGAAGCCCCATTCCAATCAGGTGGGACGGAAGCAGGAGTGCCTCCTGAGGGGAGGCAAGAACACCTAGACAGAGCACTGAGCAGCCCTCATTTCTGCCACTTGGGGTGAAAGGGTGAGCAATAGCTTATTCCAGGGCAACCTTCTCTAGGAATGTGCGGGGTATGGGGATAGTCTCTCCCTGTTCCTCACAGGGTCCCTGGAGCTTGGTAGGAAGCAGAATGAATTATTTTCATTTTCCAGATGGTTTTATAGGGGCTGGGGGAGGGAGCCTGGGAGATTGCCAGCCTACTGGGAAAGCTCAGAGCCCTCTCCTCACTCTAATGGTGCCAGCTGGCTCTCAGGCCAGATAGGAAGCCTGTGCCCAGGCACACCATCATTCCAGATCCTGGGAGAGTTGCCAGGAATTGGGCAGCTGGGTTTTCTCATCACAGCTGAGGTCCTTCATTGGGGCACCTGGGAGGTACAGAGAACTTGGGCTACTTTCTTTTCTTTCCTTCTTTCTTTGTAGTCCATTTTATTAATTTTCCCCCAGCTTTATTAAGGTATAATTGATAAAGATGAGCCACTGTTATTTTGAGGGGTGGTGGTTGTTCCCAATGTACTAAAAATGCGGAAATGCCAGCCAGGTGCAGTGGCTTGTGGCTCATGCCACTTTGAGAGGCCAAGGCAGGAGGATCACTTGAGGTCAGGAGTTGAAGACCAGCCTGGCCAACATGGTGAACCCCCGACTTTCCAAAAAGAAAAAAAAAAAAAAAATATATATATATATATATATATATATATATACACACACACACACACACACACACACACACACACACACACACACACACACACACACACACACACATATTAGCCCAGCCTGGTGGTGCATGTAGTCTCATCTGCTCAGGAGGCTTAGGCAGGAGAATCACTTGAACCCTGGAGGCAGAGGTTGCAGTGAGCCAAGATCGTGCCACTGCACTCCAACCTAGGCGAGAGAGCAAGATTTGTCCCAAGGAAAAAAAAAATTGCCAAAACAAGTTAAAATGTTACAGTGTATTTCAAAGAAATGTTACATTTTAAAAATGAGTGCTTAGAAACACATACCAGGTGAACATGGATAGAACTTTATACTAGTTTGCTAGGGCTGCCGTAACAAACTACTGCAGGATGAGTGGCTTAAACAGACATTTATTGTCTCACCGTCCTGGAGGCTGGAAGCCAGGGATCAAGGTGTTGGCAGGGTTGGTTTCCGAGGCCCGTCTCCTTGGCTTGCAGATACCATCTTCTCCTTGTGTGTTCATGTGGTCTTCCCTCTGTGTGTCTGTGTCTGTGCCAATTTTCTTCTTCTTATGGAGATGCCCTTATTGGATTAGGGCCTGCCCTCACAACCTCATTTTAACTGACTGACCTCTTAACCCCATCTGCCAAATGCAGTCACATTCTGAGTTGCTGGGGGTTAGAAATTCAACATATAAATTTTGGAGGGAGACAACTTGGCCCTTAACAAACATCATTTGGAAATAACATAAAAGTCTAAAGGTCCCGTCTTGAATGTAAAGCCCAGGCCCAGAACCTGTCTTCTTGCCCCCACCTCTGTCTCTATGTCCTGGACTCTTAAGCCATCTAGGTGGGCAGCAGGAGGTGTCTGATTTTTTCTGGTTGTGTATTGTCTTAGTCTATTTGAGCTGCTAAAAGAAAAACACCATAAACTGGTGCCCTAGAAACAGCAGAAATTTTTTTCTGACAGTTCTGGAGGCTGTGAAGTCTAAGATCAAGGTGCAGGAAGATTCAGTGTCTGGCAAGGCCCACTTTCTGGTTCACAGAGGACACCTTCTTGCTGTGTCCTCATGTGGTGGAAGGGGTGAGCTAGCTCTGTGTGGTCACTAAATCCTAACCATGACGGCTCTGCCCTCATGACCAAATTACCCTTCAGAATCCCACCTCCTTATGCCATCGCCTTGGGGTTTAGGATTTCAACACATGAGTGTTAAGGGGACACAAACATTCAGTCCATTGTATGTGTGGGGTGGGTCAGGGAGAAAGGTCCTCTCTCCCTCTTGCCTGACTGGCTGCTTCTTGCCCACTCAATTCAACTCTACTTTGTCCTCACATGGGTCCCAGCAGCTGGCTTCCCCTTTGGAAGGAATGTTTGAGGCTGTGGTGTCAGCTGATGCCTATGGCTGGGCTTGGTCTCCTCAGGGGCCAGGATTCTGGTGCCCCTGTGGTTGGGGCATGCATGAAGAAGCCCTGCCCAACATGGTGTCTTCTGTCCCTGAAGATGTTCCTCAAATCTGGAAGGACATCCCTGAGGAATTATTCAGTAATCACAAAGTACAAACCCTCCTGTGTTCACCTCTGCCTGAGAACCTGCCCTTTTAGAAGGGAGATTCCGGCTGGGCGCAGTGGCTCATTCCTGTAATTCCAGCATTTTGGGAGGCAGAGGTGGGCGGATGACCCGAGGTCAGGAGTTCGAGGCCAGGCTGGCCAACATGGTGAAACCCTGTCTCTACTAAAAGTACAAAAATTAGCCGGGCATGGTGGTGGATGCTTATAATCATCCCAGCTACTCAGGAGGCTGAGGCAGGAGAATTGCTTGAACCAGGGAGGCAGAGGTTGCTATGAGCCGAGATGGCACCAATGCACTCCAGCCTGGGCAACAAGAGTGAGACTCCACCTCAAAAATAAATAAATAAATAAATTAAATAAATAAATAAGGAAATTATCCTCTTTCAAGGAGAAATGGGTTATGGGTTGAGTTGTGTCTCTGAAAAATATATTTTGGAGCCCTGTATTAGTTTGTTTTAACACTGCTGATAAAGACATACCTGAGACTGGGTTACTTACAAAGAAAAAGAGGTTTAATGCACTCACAGTTCCACATGGCTGAGGAGGCCTCAAAATCATGGCAGAAGGTGAAAGGCACATTGTACATGGCAGCAATCAAGAGAGAAAATTTGCCCAAGGGAACTCGCATTTATAAAAACCATCAGATGTCATGAGATTTATTCACTATCTTGAGAACAGCATGGGAAGGACTCACCCTATGATTCAATTACCTCCCATTGGGTTCCTCCCATGACACTTGGGAATTACGGGAGCTACAGTTCAAGATGAGATTTGTGGGGACACAGCCAAGCCATATCAAGCCCTAACCCCTGGTACATCAGAATCTGATTATATTTGAAGATAGGGTCATTATAAAGGTAAAAAAACGTTAAAATGAGGTCACTAGGATGGGCCATCATCTGATATGACTGGTGTCCTTCAAAGGGGGGTATTTGGGCACAAAGACATCAGACACGTGTAGGGTGAAGATGATGTGAAGAGACACAGGGGGAAGATGGACATCTGCAAGCCAGGGAGGGAGGCCTGGGGAAGACCCCTCACAGCCTCAGAAGGAACCAGCCCTGCCAACATCTTGATTTCCTAACCAGTTCTCCAAAACTGTAAAGACAGTAACTTTTTTTTTTATTACCCTAAGTTCTGGAGTATATATGCAGCACATGCACGTCTGTTACATAGGTATACACGTGCCATAGTGGTTTGCTGCATCCATCACCTGGTCATCGACATTAGGTATTTCTCCTAATGCTATCCCTCCCCTATCCCAAGACAGTAACTTTCTATTATTTCAGGCAACCTTGGCAAACTGATACACCATCTGTGGTAACTCTTTCCCCTTGCACCACCTCTTATTCACCCAGCTCCTCACTCTTGGGCTATACACAGATCATAAGCTTCCTGAGGGCAAGGACTAGGATTATATCCCTCTTCTGAATCCCACAGGCCCCTGCATGGTGCATAAGCTCAATGGAACCATGCTGATTTAAAGGACTTTCCCTCCCTTCCTCTGTTCCCCTTCTTTTTTAGACTTTCCGGCACTGTTTGCATGGAAGGCTGAGCCTAATAAATGTGGTCCTCACTGGTGGGCCTGGGGCACAGCTATGCCTTCACCCAGCTCTTGGGTTCCTGTGACTTAGTTTCTCTTTCAACTTCCAATCTGATCCTGAGAACAATCTTGCTCAGCCATAGCATGTATCACCATGACCTTGAATGGGCATCACAGTGCAAACATGGTAATCCACAAGAAACTCTAGGGTTCAGGGAGGGCATCCTGGGGAGGCCTCTCTGGGTGCGGAGGGGGTAGGGACAGGGCCTTCTGGCTGCCCACTCCTGGAAGCTGCCTCTAGGTCCCAGGGCTTGAGACATCACAGAAGCCTGGCTCTCCCTGGGGTGGCAAACTTGGTCTCCCTGCAGACTCTTCTCAGAGCATGTCCCATTTGAACTCTGATGACAACAGCCTCTAAGACTGGGGTGCCCGCCCCTGCTCCATCCTCAGGCGCAGCCCTCACAGCTGCGGGTGTGCTAGGGATTGCTGAGGGGGAGGGGAAGAGCCTTAGGGGCCCCAGAGGGACAGACTACTAGGGGAAGATACTGTGCACTAGAAAGAGGAGGTGCTCCTGGGGGAAGGGGGTGGGCTTCCGATGCAGGGAGGGGTCGTGTAGGGGCCTGTGCAAGAACTAGGAAAAGTGCTCTGGGGCTCAGAGGAGATTGATCACAGCTACCTGAAGGGTTGGAAGCCACACAGGGGAGGTGATATCTGAATTAGGCCCTGGAGTGAGCCAAAAACCCATAAGGAAGAGTGGAGGCTTCAGAGCTGCCCACAGTCCTCCTTGCCCGGCACCTAAAGGTGTAGCCCATGGCGGGGAGACGTTGCTGGCTGAAGAGCCCCATTTCTCCCAGATTAGTTGCCAAGGATGGGGCCTGTGATGGAGCAAATGCTGATGACATTTTAAAGAACAGAGCATGTCAGGAGAGGGGCAGGAGAACAGGTTTGCAGTACTAACTCCACTTTGCCATTCTCCAACTCCCTGTCCGCCTCCAACTCCCAGCAGTGACTTCCTGGCTCCTGGCCTCAGGTGTGGAATGTGACAGACAGGAAGGCAGGACTAGCTCCAGGATTGTAAAAGCCCAAAGCCACTCCGGAACGGATAGCACTCCAGATCTAGCCAAAATATTTGGCATCTGGGAGGTTTGATGAGAAGGTGATTTCCTTGGTGGTGAGAGTAAGAGGGAAGCTAAACAGTCCAGAGATGGGGGTCCCTGGGAAACAGGGGGCAGAGTGTCCTGTTTCCTGCAACCTAGAAGGAGCCCTGGACACCCCAGAGAGGAAATGGTTGTGTGTGTGTTGAGGCAGAGGGACCTTGCCTTCTAGAGGTTCTCATTCCAGCATGGTTCAGAACAGAACCGGTTCCTTCCCAAGAAAGCTGCAGTAGGGGCAGCAAACCTTCCAGCTTTAAAAGGACCATGACCTTGACAGGGCATCTGTCTGATGACTGGGCTGAGAGGGGAATGATGGCAGCTGCCCTGCACACCTCCAGGGATGTGCTCACACGGGGTCCTCTGCTGGAGGCAAAACTCTAAAGATACTCCCCCTTCTCCAGTTCCCTATTTGGTCAATCAAACACGAACGTAGGTTCTGCTGGGAAGGGGCTTTGCAGGTGGAATGAAGGTTGCTAATGAGCTGAGCTTAAAATAGGGAGATAACCCAGCACATCCAGGTGGGCCCCACGTAACCAAGCCGAAGAGGAAGGTTGGAAGCGTCAGAAGGGCCCGCGGAAGAGTCAGAGCGATGCCGCAGAAGGCCAAGTCCGTGATGTGTGAGAAGGCTCTGACACCTTGTGGATGATGTGTAAGGACCAAAGAAGGAACGCTAAGGAGCTAAGGGCGACTCTGGCTGCCAGCCAGCAAGTTTACCCACAAAGAACTTTTTGGAGCCAGCAACCTGAACGAGCTTGGAAGAGGATTCTTTCCTAGAGTTGCCAGTTACAAGCTCAGCACAACCAACACCTGGTAAGACCATGTTGCACTTCTACAGAAACTGAGGAATAAGCTCGTGTTGTGTTAAGCCATTAGATTTGTGGTAATTTGTTTACAGCAGTGATAGCAAACTATACAGCCTTTGAATAGTGGTCTGCAGTTGTGTGGGGCACAAAGTAAGTGACAGTAGGTGGCATCCTCCAGACACCTGTGTGACAAAAGACAATAAAGACCCCATCTCCCAGAGCTCAGTGGTAATTTGACAACACCTAGGCTCAGGGCATGGTAAATTCTAAATCAACAGAGATTACATTTCTGCCACATTGACAGGATAGGAATCAAAATATAATTAAACTCTGTGACAGAAAACCAATTTGTAGTCCAGGCGTGGTGGCTCACGCCTGTAATCCCAGCACTTTGGGAGGCTGGACAGGTGGATCACCTGAGGTCGGGAGTTTGAGACCAGCCTGGTCAACATGGTGAAACCCTGTCTCTACTAAAAATACAAAAATTAGCTGGGCGTGGTGGCGCACACCTGTAATCCCAGCTACTTGGGAGGCTGAGGCAGGAGAATCACTTGAACCTGGGAGGCAGAGGCTGCAGTGAGCCGAGATCGTGCCACTGCATGCCAGCTTGGACGACGGAGCAAAACTCCGTCTCAAAAAAAAAAAAAAAAGGAAAGAAAAACAGTTTGTTTTCTGCACACCTGAATTTGTGGCCTAAGATTGGGACCCAGTTAAAGAGATCTTGCATTAAATGGAGATGGAATTAAGGCCTCCTAAATGGGAGAGGTTCTCTGTCCAGGTCAGCTTTCAAAAGACAGGAGCAAGGGGGAGGAAGGCAGAACAGATAAATGGTTGAAGAGGCTCCCAGACAGGTCTTCACCTGACACAGCCAGGTCCACAGAACCTTCCACCAGCTCAGACAGGCTAATCCTGCTGCTGTCATGCAGGTGGGGCTCCGGGGCTGACTGTGCTGCGTGGGGGAAGAGCCAGCTGCTTGGGCTCTCAAAAGTACCCACAGTTCTGCTTTCTCTGGCTTCCAACTGTTGGGACTCAGAAAACAGTACCCTAAAATGAAAGCCTCAGAAGTTAAAAGCTTTTCTCTGCATGCTTGCCCTCCTGTCTCTCAGGCCCATTCTCCCCCAGTCTTGCCATAAAAACTAGAATCCCTCTTACCCAAGTGGGGGTCATAGAAAATCCTAGCTGTGGATCAGGCACGCCTTTGGCTTGGCCAGTTACACTCTCTGTCCTGGAGACTGTCTCTTTTCCCCAAAGCCAGTCATAAATCCTAAAAATATTACTCTTGGTTAGGCGCAGTGGCTCACACCTGTAATTCCCACACCTTGGGAGGCCGAGGCGGGCAGATCACCTGAGGTTGGGAGTTCGAGACCAGCCTGACCAATATGGTGAAATCTCGTCTCTACTAAAAATACAAAATTAGCCAGGCATGGTGGCGCATGCCTGTAATCCCGGCTACTCAGGAGACTGAGGTAGGAGAATAGCTTGAACCTGGAGGTGGAGTTTGCAGTGAGCTGAGATGGCGCCATTGCACTCCAGTCTGGGCAACAAGAGTGAAACTCCATCTTAAA
>NW_016107331.1:719893-721387 GCF_001604975.1 Cebus imitator | reverse complement strand
ACTCTTATTTTCCTTTTGCCTTTCTGTGTAAAAACTGGCCATAAAGAAATGATCTTTTATGTTGTTTGACTGTAGGTCATAAGACCCTCTTCCAGAGAGGGTCCTGCCCCACACACGGAAGGAAGGGACGCAGCGCAGAGAGGCCAAGAGTCTAGACAGGCCTCGCTGAATTTCCCAACTCCATCTGTTAGCGTGAGATCGTACCCTTTTTTATCCAATCGCATTTCTGCATAGCTATTTGTACTTCGTTAATCCTAAGCATTAATAGGCCAGTTTCTCCATTATCTTTGTCTTTTCATTCTGAAGGCTCCTGTGTGTGAACATCAAGTAAACGTATGTGCCTTTTCTCCGGGCGACCTTTCGCACTGTACATCTCACCTATAGGGCTCACGTACCTTAAAGGCATCCCCTTGGCTCCTTGCTCCAGATAGGAAGGGGCAGGGGCTCCATTTCTACAGCCAGAGCCAGCCTGTGGGCAGCCCCTGTGTGAGGTGTGAGATGCAAAGGAGGCCTGAGGTCTAGTGGCTCCTCCCAGCACCCTGTGACTTGGGAGGGCTGATGGACCTCCTAGGGTGACCAAGCATGCCAGGGGCTCTCTGAGCCCAGTGCTGGGTTGCATGCAGAAAGCTTGGGGTGTGTGGCTCGATGGAGGCTCTGACGGCCACTTGATGACCTACCTTAGGTCTTCTTTGGGGTCCAGAATGCGGTGAGGCATTGGGGTCACCAGGGGCACTGAGCAGCCTCCTGGGAGAGGTACACCAAGTCCTGTGGCATAAGGACGCAAGCTCCAGGGTCAGGTTACTAGGCCCAAATCCTGGCTTTTCTGTTTATTAGCTGAGTGAACTTGGGCATGCTTCTTAACCTCTCTGGGCAGTAGTGCCCTGATTTATAATTGGGGTTATTAAGATCACTTTCTTCTTTGCTTTGCTGTAAGGCTTTAATGAGATAATGCATGAGAAGCAATTGGTGTGTGGGATGTGCACAGTACATCTCAGCTATGATAACGCACAACAGGCCTAGAAAGGGAGGTTTTGCATTTGATAGGATTGGATGCAGAAATCTTAAAGTGCTCGATGAGTAGTTACAGAAGAAGGTGTGGTTACTAGGAGTCAACAGAAGTTCCTGTGCAGGGGACAGTAGTAGCTTTTGGCTGTATATCATCTAACACTCACTTTCTAAGAGCACCTATTACCTTTCCTTTTGGGGAACCATACTCCTAGGCTGTGGGGGGAGACAGTGCCCTTTCCTTATAGATCCAAATGGGCCAGATCCTCTGTTTCCTACCTAGCTATGGATCAGGCACAGGCTTTTGGCTTGGCCACTTACACTCTCTGTCCTGGAGACTGTCTCTGTGGTCTCTTAGTGGACTCCTATTAGGGAGATACTGCGTCTTTTGGATTGGTCATCTTTTCTCCCATTTTCTATTTATTTTTGTTCCATTTTCTGGATAGTTACCCTGCTTTATCTTCCAGAGTTTCTGTTGAATTTACTACT
>NW_016107331.1:713892-718770 GCF_001604975.1 Cebus imitator | reverse complement strand
TTTTTTTTGTGAGACAGGGTCTTGCTCTGTTGCCCAGGCTGGAGTGCAGTGGTGTGATCATGGCTCACTGCAGCCTCGACCTCCCAGGCTTAAGCTATCCTCCCACCTCAGTCTCCTGAGTAGCTGCAACTATAGGCGTGCATCACTGTGCCTGGTTAATTTTTTTTGTATTTTTTGTCGAGATGGTATTTCATCATGTTTCCCAGGCTCTTCTTGAACTCCTGAGCTCAAGAGATCCATCTGCCTCTGCCTCGCAAAGTGGTGGGATTACAGGTGTCTGCCACTGCACCTGGCCGGCACTTGATTTTTGAGTCTTTTCTTTATAGTTGTTTGTTGTTATAAAGGTACAAAATAACACCTTAATCTAACTTGAATTTGTCTATCTTTGAGTATTGGTGCGATTGAACATTGTTTCATCTAGAAATGGGAAAATTGGCTGGGTGTGGTGGTTCAGGCCTGTAATCCCAGCACTTTGGGAGGCCCAGATGGGTAGATCTCTTGAGGTCAGGAGTTTGAGACCAGCCTGCCCAACATGGTGTAACCCCGTCTCAACTAAAAATGCAAAAATTAGCTGGGCATGGTGGTGCATATCTGTAATCTCAGCTACTCAGGAGGCTGAGGCAGGAAAATCACTTGAACCCAGGAGGTAGAGGTTGCAGTGAGCTAAGATTGCGCCACTGCACTCCAGCCTGGGTAACAGAGGGAGACTCTGTCTCAAAAAATAAAAAATAAAAAAAACCAAACAGAAAATTAAGCCAGGAGAAAGCCTATTAGATATAAAAATGTTACTAAGAGGATTTCCAAATAGATACAAAAGCAACATTGTTTCGTGTTAGCTGTGGTTCTTAACCTGGGGTCCAAGGGCTGGGTGGCTTGACTCCCTGAAATAACATGCAGAGTTTTGTGACTATATGCACATTAGCATGGAGAGGGTCACTGGCATTCATCACAATTTCACAAGGATCTGGACCTAAAAGGCTCAGTTATAGGATGGACAATTTCTGCCCCAAGTAGAAAAAAGGCAATAGAGGAAAGCTTGTGAAGGATCACTTTTTGTTTGAAATCTCATGCTGCCACTTGCTAGCTCTGCGATCTTGAGCAAATTATTTACTTCTCTGTGCTGCAAGTTTCCTTGGCTGTCAGGTCAGGTGGGGGTAATAGCACCTATTTCATAGGCTTGTCCTCATGATTAAATGAATTGACATAGGTCAAGCACTTTTAATTTAATTTTTATTATTAAAGGAATTGAGATCTTGTTCTGTGGCCCAGGCTGGGGTGCAGTGGTGCAATCACAGCTTACTGCAGTCTTGATCTCCTGGACTCAAGGAATCCTCCTGCCTCAGCCTCCCAAATAGCTGGGACCACAGGTGCACACCACCATACCTGGCTGGTTAAAGCACTTTTAATAGAGCTTGACACATAGCAAATGTTTAATAAATGATGTTTACTGTTAAGAATCATTAATAACTAGAGCCTTCCAACAATAGGATAGGCTGCATCATACAGCAGTGAGTTCCCTGTCACGTGAGGTGCTCATGAAGGAGGTAACAGCTGACAGGCAGGCCCTTGAGGGGATCCCTGAGTTGGGAGGGAGGAGGCATCTGGCATTCTGAGTTTCTGTGAATTACATTTGCCTGTTGTGCATGTGGCAAATGGTGAGACTAGCAGTTCTCAAGAAGTCAGCAGGCCTCCAGCAGGAGTGACAGCTGCACCTGCTAATATGGAAATGTATTTCTGAGCAAGCAGCCTGTTTCAAGAGCATGTTCCTGGCCCATTCTCCTGAGAGTGCAGAAAAAGGCTTTTTTTTTTGTTTTTGGGTTTTTTTTTTCTTTTGTTTTATTTTTTTTTTTTTTAGATGGAGTCTTGCTCTGTCGCCCGGGCTGGAGTACAATGGCACAATCTCGGCTCACTGCAGCCTCTGTCTCCCAGGTTCTAGTGATTGTCCTGCCTCAGCCTCCTGAGTAACTGGGATTACAGACATGCACCACCACACCCAGATAATTTTTTGTACTTTTAGTAGAGATGGAGTTTCACCATGTTGGCCAAGCTGGTCTTGAAATCCTGACCTTTTGATCTGCTCACCTCATTCTCGCAAAGTGTTGGGATTACAGGCGTGAGCCATCGCACTCAGCCTGAAAATAGTTTGAAAAACCAAGTGCAGTTTCTTCACCATTCTATGCAGAGAGACTAAGAGTGGGGAAATCATTCTTGGTGCAATCAAGATAGTTGAGCAGGGGCTGGGGGCAGGGTGTATGGCGCAGGGCAGAGCATGTGCTTCCAGTAGCTTTGCTGACTAACAGATATTTACTGAGCACTTACCGAGGGCTGTGGGCTGGGTGTGATGGCGGGTGGCGAGTGGGTTAAACAGGTGAATTAGATCCAGTGTTAGTATCTCATTGTTCTAGTTTTCATTGTCCTTACCGGATTTCTAGGCTATTCTTGAAAAGGCAGTAAAGCTTAGCTGAGTGGTTGGGGGATATGACTGTCTTTGGGTAATTGGCTCAGAGAAAAGTTGGAAATTTCTGTTTTTAATTGAGATACGGTCTCTGTCACCCAGGCTGGAGGACGGTGGTGTAATCACAGCTTATTGGAATCTTGGACTTCTAGGCTCAAGTGATCATCCCACCTCAGTCTCCAGGTAGCTGGGACTGCAGGTACACACCACCACACTCAGCGAATCATCTGTGTAGAGATTGGGTCTCCCTGTGTTGGCCAGGCTGATCTCAAATTCCTGGCCTCAAGTGATCCACCTTGGCCTCCCAAAGTGCTGGGATTACAGGCGTGAGCCACTGCACCCGGCCAGAAATTTCTGTATATGTATTTCTGTGTGCACACTTCTGAGCACAGGGTAGCCATTCAAACTTAATATTCCTGAATTTTGGATTAAATAAAATCTGAGTGCTGAGGAAGGTTTGCTTCAGGTCAGCTCCCTAAGAAGCAAACTCTGGGATAAGGAGGAGTGAACCCTCATTAATTGGGAGGTGAAGTATCCCTAGACTGTGGAGGGAGGAGGGGCAATTACCACTGAGGGCAGCTGGAACCTAATCATGTGGGGAAAATACAAGACACATTCTTCAGACTCAGCCCCCACCAGGCGAGGGGCTGGGGCTTTACATACCCACTCCCTTCACCCCTCACTGGAGCCCATTCCTTAGGTCTCCTAAGGCCCCCATACCTCCAACATTGGCAGAAAAGGCGGCTTCTGTACCAGAGGAAGCCCAGAACAAAGAACTGCAGGTGCTGGTGCTTTGACATCCGTGAGTGACAAAGTGGAAAGGGAAATGGGCAGGCCACCAAAACATCTGCCACAATGTTTCCAGAGGGAATGAAACTCCCTTGGTGTGAGAGGGGCTGGGTGTGCATGGGGAGGCTAGGTGGATCCCAGGTAGCTCTTTC
Organism: Cebus imitator; assembly: GCF_001604975.1. NCBI lineage: Eukaryota > Metazoa > Chordata > Mammalia > Primates > Cebidae > Cebus > Cebus imitator. Next base: position 715,374 of record NW_016107331.1, on the reverse strand, counting down.
TCAAGCCCAGTCCTCTGTGTAAAAGGCTGTCGATCTGCGTACTTCATTGAGGTGACTGGCCAAGAAGGCACAGGCGGGGTGAAATCCAGCCTGGGTTCCACCAGTAAGCACCATATGGGCTGGAGGCACTCTGACAGACTTAGGTTTGAACACCAGGGGAAGGCAGAGGTGTGAAGTCTGATGGGTGAGAGGAAGGTGAAAAGGGAGGAAGCTGGGGCCTAAGAAGTCCCAGGTCATAACTGCCTTCCACTGTTGAGTCTCTGCCCATCAAAACCGGAAGTGGGATGACCTCCCAGGAGATCTCTGAAATTTCATCATGTACATTCTATCAGTGTATTTTCTTTTCTTTTTTTTTTTTGAGACAGGGTCTCACTCTGTCACCTAGGTTAGAGTGCAGTGGCACCATCATGGCTCACTGCATCCTCAACCTCCTGGGCTTAAGCCATCCTCCCACCTCAAGCTCCCAAGTAGCTTGGATGACAGATCACGAGGTCAAGAAATTGAGACCATCCTGGCCAACAAGGTGAAACCTCGTCTCTACTAAAAATACAAAATTAGCCTGGTGTGGCGGCAGGTGCCTGTAATCCCAGTTACTCGGGAGGCTGAGACAGGAGAATCACTTAAACCTGGGAGGCAGAGGTTGTACTGAGCCAAGATTGTAACTTTGCACTTTAGCCTGGGCAATAAGAACAAAACTCCGTGTCAAAAAAAAAAAAAAAAATATTAACCATCTTTAGAAGAAGATTCCCAGATGCTACCATGAACTTTTTTGCTTATCTGCCATTGATCAGAACTTAGATGGCCACAGCTAACCTGGGAAATGAAGTCTTTTATTCTGGGCATCTGGGTTCCTGCAAAAATTTGGGGCCCTATGACCATGAAAGAAGGGTAGAGCAGGCATTGGGGGTGACTGCCTCACCTTACATTTCTCCAGCTATGGGACCAACCAAATACTCCACTCCAGTCAGACACTGTCTCTTGTCACGTGTCCAGTCTCAGGGCCTCCACTTCCAGTTTTGCTCTTCCAGCTCTGCAGGTGTTCTGTGGTTACTGGCCTCCACTTTAAAGCTCCTGTTTCCCATTATTTTCTCATTAGTGATGCTTGTGATGACCTAGTACATCAATTATTCTTTGCACCTTGTAAACCCCCAAGGCCTCTTTCAGTTGTTGGAGATATTGACTGATGTTTCAGGGTCCCCAAGACGACTACATTTAAGTGGTTTGCTAGAAAGTCTCGTAGGAAACTTTCTAGACAGGGATGTTTAGAACGAGGCTCTCTTTGGACCCAGGTAAAAACTTTCAGGTAGGATTAAGTAAGGTTGGGTTCTTCCAATAAACAAATGCCCTCTAAATAGAGAGAATCTGGTGATTGGCTAAAGCATAACTAAACATCTAGTTATGCTTACAGTTATAATTTATCACAGTAAAAGGATACAGGGCAAAATCAGAAAAAAAAAAAAAAAAAAAAAAAAAAAAAAAATA
>NW_016107331.1:710152-713756 GCF_001604975.1 Cebus imitator | reverse complement strand
AAAAAAATCAGCTGGATGTGGTGGCGTGCGCTATTTGGGAGGCTGAGGCAAGGGAATTGCTTGAATCAGGGAGGTTGCAGTGAGCTGAGATTGCGCCACTGCATTCATTCCAGCCTGGGTGACAGAGTAAGACTCTGTCTCAAAAAAAAAAGGATGTATCAGGCCAAGTCCAGAGAAAACCAGGTGGCAAGCTACCAAGAATCCTCTCTGGGTGGAAGTCACATAATATGTGTTTAATTTCCCCAGCAATGAGTTGTGACAAAGCATATGAAATGGCCACAAGGGAAGCTTATTAGAGACTCAACACCCAGGGTCTTTATTAGGGTCTGGTCCCATAGGCACCTACTCCCTATCATGTACCAAAATTCCAGTGCCCAGGAAGAAAGCAGATCCTTGGCATACCCCGCGCTGTATAGTCTAGACACAGTGGACTACTCTTACCAGTTTCAAGAATGGTGGGAATGCTGTGGAAAGCCAAGTTCTCAGATACCAGCCAAGGGCCAACTTTGCAATTAGGCCTTTCTAACTAAGGACCACCAGCCATCCCAGGCCCGCTGTTAATCTTCTCTGCAGACCTGACAATGTGTGCCGTAACTCTAAAAGAATTTCAGATTTTGGAGCCAGTCAGTGATGCTGGGTTTGAATCTCACTCCGTCTATTTACAAGGCAGGAGTCCTCTACCAGAGACCTCAGCTCCTGTGGCTGGCCCGCACTGCACCCCTACCTCTCCAGGCAATGGTGACAGCCCCTAACAGGTTGTCAGCCAGAGTGTTCCCGGACTGAACCGAGGGTTGGGCTGCTTGTTCTCACGGCCCAATAACGAGATGCAGATAAACTGGGAAAAGAGAGAGTTTATTTCTGTAACTGGGTACAGGGAGAAGGCCAGGAAAATATCACCAGACCAACTTGAAATTACAAAGTTTTATGGTGCTTACATACCTTTGAAGCTATATGTCTACGTGTAAGTGTGCATTCATCTAAAGACACAAGTGATTGATTCCCTCTAATCCATAACTAAGGTCTGGGTTCTGGAGACCTTCCCCCAGAGCCTCAGTAAATTTCCTTAATCTAGATGGGTCCAGATGCTGGGGGTGATTACCTTTATCTTGTCTCCCTCCAAGTTATGGAGGTCTGGGGAGTTCTTTGCTGACCCCCAATACAATGCATTTAACCCTAAACATGGGTAAGAGGAATGTAAGGATTTCTTTGTTATTTTGTCATGCTTCAAGGCCCAGAAAAGGCCTGGGCAAGACTCTTGGTGGGCTTTTGTTGCATTCCAGCCTTTGCGTAAGGGCACTGGCCCTTGTAGCCTTGAATATTTAACCTAACCACTCGGTGCTGAAACAGCTGTCATGGTGGCCTGCCTATTCTGCTGTTAGTGAGACCTGGCCCGCCGCAGAAGGGATTGAGTGTTAACATTCTCCGTATCCCCTGTTGGCCTCACAGGGTGCCTAAGAAATCCCAAGCGCGGAGTCTCATACCCCATCGCTTACAGGACCAGGCAGGAACTTACATGAGTGGGTGCTGCGGTGCATGGAGAACACAGGCCCTTTTCAAGGTTCCCATGCAGGAATGCAGATGGTGAGGCTAGAGCTTTTGACTTTTTAAAGAGAAGTTGGAAATCCAGGTTTTTGTGTAAAAACACTTGGATTTTAAATGTTTGTTCAGGTTAGCAAAAAGTGTAAAACACTTGGATTTTAAATGTTTGTATTGGTGGCTATTGTTAGAAAACCCAACAATAGCCACTAATACACTATGTGGGCCAAACAGTTTTTGACTCAAGTAATTTATGTCATGCAGTCTGTCCTGGGCCAGGAAGCTGCCTGCCCTCTGCTCCCTGGAAGAGTTCTTCCTGGCAGGGATGTTTAGGACGAGGCTCTCTTTAGACCCAGCTAAAACCTCTCAGGATTAAGTCTGGGTTCTTACAATAAACAAATGTATTCTAAAGAGAGTGAGAGAGTAAGAGAAAGAGAATCTAGTAATTGGCTTTGAGGCACATTTAATTCTTTTTGTTTTTGAGATGGAATCCCCCCTCTGTTGCCCAGGCTGGAGTGCAGTGGCACAATCTCACTGCAACCTCTGCCTCCGAGGTTCAAGTGATTCTCCTGCCTCAGCTTCCCAAGTAGCTGGGACTACAGGTGCATTTCACCACACTTGGCTAATTTTTGTATTTTTAGTAGAAATGAGTTTTGCCATGTTGCCCAGGCTGGTCTCAAACTCCTAACCTCAAGTGATCTGCCCGCCTCTACCTCCTAAAATGCTGGGATTGCAGGTGTGAGCCACTGCACCCAGCTAGGTTCATTTAATTCTAAACTACACTATATTTTTACAGTTATGATCAGTATTATTAATAGTATAACAAGGGCTTTCAGTCATACAGGGGCCTGAACTAAAATGGACTGGCTTTGTGGACTTCTTTAAATCCCTTCCAGTACTTAGCACAGTGCCTGGTATAGATTAATTGCTGTGTGTGTCTGAAGAATGAGTGAATGAGGAGTGGATAGATGAATGGCTCTTTGCTTTGCTCATGGAGAGGAATCTATCCTGTGAATTTAGGTTGAGGGACAAGGCAGAAGTCTTTGCTAGATGATGCCTAAAAGACAGAGAGGCTTCAGTTTTCATTCAGAGACTAATTTGCAATAAGTCAAATTTAGGTGGTGGTTCCCTTCCTATGTGGTGGTGGTGGTTTTTTATTGAAATGTTTGTTTTGATAAATAAGAGTTCTTTTTTTGTTTGTTTTTAGACAGGGTCTCACTCCGTCACCCAGGCTGGAGTGCACTGGTGCAATCATAGCTCACTGACGCCTCATCCACTCAGGTTCAAGCAATCCTCCTGGCTTAGCCTCCCAAGTAGCTGAGACTACAGTGCATACCACCATGCGAGGCTAATTGTTAAAACATCCTCAGTAGAGACAGGTCACACTATGTTGCCCAGGCTGGTCTCAAATTCCTGGGCTGCAGCAATCCTCCTGCCTTAGCCTCCCAAAGTGCTGAGATTACAGGCGTGAACCACCACTCCTGGCCAATAAAAATGTTCTTAAGCACTGAACTGTTAGCACATAACATAGTGCGAGGAGTAGAGTAAGTGTTTAATAAATTGTAGTTGTTGTTACTCTACTTTTAATGAAATTGACTTATCTTTTAGCTTAAAAAAGTGGCTGGTTTAGGGGCTATTTTTAGAGGATTGCTGCCCCCTAGTGGATGCTATGGAAGAGACAAGAATTTGAGGCCTCATGGCCCCTATAATTCCACAAATTTGTACTTAATTGAGGGGTGGGGAGTGAGATAAATATGGCATGGTCCTCATCCTCCAGGAGCCCATAGAAAACCGCACGGCTGCTGGGACTTTGTAGAGTTAGTTCTCAAGCCCTGATCCTCAGCATTCTGGTAGGAGGGGTAGGAGTGGGATGGAATTGCTGTGAAGAAAACGCCTTAAAAATATACTAATAGCCATATCAGAGAAACTTAGAAATACAGGGAAAAAATATGCTAATAGTACCGGATGCAGTGGCTCATGCCCGTAATCCCAGCACTTTGGGAGGCCGAGGTGGGTGGATCACCTGAGGTCAGGAGTTTGAGACCAGCCTGGCCAACCTGATGAAACA
>NW_016107331.1:700734-709267 GCF_001604975.1 Cebus imitator | reverse complement strand
TGTTCACAATATGTTGTGGTAGCACTTGGAGATATTGCCCCATTTCCTTTTCACGTTTCCCTTTGCCTCAAGCCTCCCACTCAGGCAGAGTGGACCCCGGGCTCCTGTATCAGTGAGGCTGTGGTAGTGTGAGTCAGAGCCAGCCTGAAAACTGTTCAAGTTTTTGTGTACCCAGAGCTAAGCCCATAGCGGAAGTCTGGGGCTCTGGGGAGTGTCTTAGTTGATTTTTGTGTTGCTATAACAATACCACAGACTGGTAATTTAAAAAGAAAGGAAATTTATTTCACCCGGGAGGTTGGGAAGCACAACATAGATCAAGGAGCTGGCATCTGTGAAAGGCCTTTGTGCTGTGTCATCCCCTGGTGGAAGGTGGAAAGGCAGACAGCACGAGAGAGCAAGAGATGGAACTCGCAGCCTCACGCCCTTTTATAACTGACATTAATCCCTTCAGAAGGGCTCCGCCCTCATGAATTAAACACCTCCCATTAGGCTTTACTTTTCCAAAGTGTTGTATTAGGGATTACGTTTCCAACACATGAACTTCAGGGGGCAGATTCAAGTCATAGCAGGGCGTAAGTGAAGGCGCTCTGGGATTGAGAAGATTTCTTGGCCAAAAGCAAGAGGAAGAAGGAGGCTTCCCTCCTCATACTTGAGAAGGATTCTCCCATGCTGAGCAAGAGGGAAGGGAGGCCTGATGGGCTTTCTGCAGTCCATAGGTGAGGGCCAGTCACAGAATGGCTGCAAAGGCTCCCACAGATTTGAGGTCCGCACTGTGGTCTGTTAGAGTCTGGGGGTGGGCGCTGACTCTGGTCATGTTAGAAGGAATCTGTGTGGATAGATGTCCCCCTCCCCAAACACCTTGGTACTGAGGAGGCATCCTGGAGTCTTGATTCTGGAAGAAGAATGGGAACCCCAAAAAAGACAGGTTATGTTTCTCTTGAGTCTGGCACAGTAAGTTCTTAGAAGAAAAGGTGAAATTTGGAAAATAAAGTTGTTTTTCTCAAAAACCTGAGTTGAAGGCCTCCTCATAGTTGAGGAGGTAGACGGTGTGAGGAAAACACTTTTCATTCTTTGATGATAAGCCAAAGAAATAAGCTAAAGTTACTTCTCGGTCGGGCGGTGCAGCCAGAATAGCCGGCGGCCTCATTCACCTGAGCCCTCCAGATAAGCAGACACGTTTAGGCAGCCTTTACATTTTGAATGTAGTAGGGAGAAGAGAGAGGTGCTCCTTGCCACACTGCCAGACCAGGATCCCAAGTTGGGCTAGTGCGTTCTTCAGGCCATGTGTCCTGGCAAATGAGGGGTTTGGGAGCTGACGGCAGGATAGCTCAGGCCCCTTGGCTATGCTGCAGCCAGCCACTTGTCGATGCTCTGGAGCCAGGGAGAGCTGAATCAAGGTCCTTTACCCCTCTGTTCTGTGACAGTCCCCAGTGTAGAAAAGGGCTGTGCTCTGGAAAGATGGTTAGCCCCTTATTTGGAGCTGAGGAAGCATTTCTCTAGATCTCCACCCCATAATTTAAAAAAATCTGATCAGTGCTGACTGTCACTGTGCTGTTTTTTATTGATTTTGTTATTTGCTTAGAAGGGTAGCTTTTGTACATAGAAAACACAATTTATGGTGACTGGCTTTTAAAATTAATGTTTGATTAGTTAAAGTTAGAAATTACAAAACCTTAAGTATAGAAACTCAACTTAAAAATCTTATGACTCTAGTATATTCTATAAATATACAAATCTACTTATAGCAAAATTTATAATCACGTTTAAGCTTTTGATTAATGTCTAGTGCCATTTGTAAACTTAAATTTCTTTAAATGCTCTAAATTCCATTTTTAAATTTAATATATTTATAACATACTATGCTAATTTGTAATACATTATAAACAATAAATTTAAATTGCATTTATAAAGTTAATATTTTATTTTTATGTCACTTGTCTGACAAAACCTACCTATGCACTTAAATAACTCTTGTAAATTAAAAAAATTTATATAGTGGAAAGTAAATTATCTGAACCATCTCAATATCATTTAGATATTCAACCAAATCCTCCTACCTTGTGACTTAAAATCACAAGTCTGAAATCAAATACTGAACTACAGACAATGCCCAACTTACAATGGTTTGACTTAAAATTTTTTGACTTTATGATGGGTTTATCAAGATATTAAATGCATTTTCACTTAGATATTTCTGACTTGCGGTGTGTTTATCAGGATGTAACTGCATGATAAGTCAAGGAGCATCTATATGCATTTTAAATTGGAATCCCATGTTGAATTTTTTGCATTCTTTAATTATGCCAAATTCTCTAGATATTTCAAGTACTTTGCCACATATTCAAACATAATTCCCAAACACTGCACAAAAATATTAGGATGATAGGTCCAACTGACTTCAGCATCTCTGTTCTTGGCTCTACAAATCCAGAATCATTTCTCAGGAATAAAAGACCTTTCTCCACTAAGGAAACTCTACTGCCTCAGGAAATTTGGGGTGCATGTCAATTGACCAAGGTTGTTTATGAACCAAAAGTTTGGGCAAGATGGTAAAATGTGGGGCTTTCATGAGGCTTTCCTTATGCCTGAGGCCTTCAGCTCAGGTTTTTGAGAAAAACAAAATGCCCGAAGGAAAGGTTGCCTTTTACAGAAAACACGATTTTGGTGACTTTGGTTTTAAAATTAATATTTGATTAAAGTTACATATTGCAAAACCTTAAGTTAAAAAATTCAACTTAAAAATCTTATTACTCTACTATATTCTATAAATATGCAAATCTAGTTATTACTCTATAGCAAAATATATAATCACTTTTAGGCTTTTGTTTAATGTTTAGTCCCATTTGCAAACTAGTTAATTAAACTTCCTTAAACACTCTAAATCCCATTTATAAACTTAAATATTAATTTATGACATAATATACTATGCTAATTTTTATTAAAGACAATATAAATTTCATTTACAAATTTATTGTTTTTGTCATTTGATGAAATCTACCTACGTGCTTATATAACTTGTAAATTTAAAAAATTTATATAATAGATGAGAAATTGCCTTAATCACCTTGATAGTTACATATTCAACCAAATTTTCCTACCTTCTGACTTAAAATTAAAAGTCTAAAAATCAAATACTCTCTTTGGGAGGCCAAAGCAGGAGGATCATTTGAATCCAGGAGTTTGAGACCAGCCTGGGCAACGTAGTAAGACCCCATCTTTACAAAAAAATACAAAAGTTAGCTGGGTATGGTGGCACGTGCCTGTAGGCTTAGCTACGCAGAAGGCTGAGGTGGGAGGACTGCTTGAGCCCAGGAGGCTGAGGCTGCAGTGAGCCGAGATTGCGACAGCGCACTCCAGCGTGAGCCACGGTGAGATCCTGTCTCAGTGATAATGATGATGATGATAAACCAAATATTCAACTGTAAACAATCCCAACTTATGATGGTTTGACTAACAATTTTTATCAGAACATAAGCCTATTTAAACTGAGGAGTATCCGGACTTAATGATGGATGCCTTAAAATTTTTGACTTAGGTTTATTGGAGTACTAAATGCACTTTGGACTTAAGATATCTTCAACTTACGGATTTATTAGGACGTAACCCCATTTTAGGGTGAAGAGCATCTGTCTGCATTCTAAACTGGGATCACAAGTTCAATTTATTGCATTCTCTAATTATGCCAAATTCTCTTAGCTATTTCAAGTATGTTGCCATATATTCAAATGTAATTCCTCAATACCACACAAAAATATGAGGACTATGGGTTCAATTGACTTTAGCATCTCTATACTTAATTCTTCAGTACTAGAATTATTTCTCTGGAATAAAACACCCTCACCCACTGTGATATACTGCTTCAGGAAATTTGGGGTGAATGTCAACTATCCTGCCCTAGGAAATTTGGGGTGAGTGTCTCTGTTGCCTGAGGAACAGGGGCACCCCACCTCTTACCCCTAGATTCATGCCGTACGTTATCTAGTTCTCCTGTGGCCTCGCTTCTGGACCAGATTCTTTTTGCTGCTTGAGTCTGTTCCTAGTTATCTTCCAGCCTGGGCCATAGAAAATGCCTGTGGATATTTCAATAGCAGGTGGCTGGATTCTGTATCCTCTTCCTTCTCTTTGACTCTGTAGCCTGTCTCCAAAATTAACCTAAGAGTAATTACCGTCACACTTCTGAAGCCTAGGACTAATAACCTGGGTGGGGAGAAGGGAGTTTTTTTTCTCCTCTTTCTTGGGTATAAGCAGAAAGGGCTGCATCTCCTGTTGTACACCTGCTCCCAGACTACAGGCCTCCTCCTGCTGCCCCCCGAGCCCTCTTCCTGCCCCTAGAGATCTCCCACACATCCTGTGGGATTCTCCTCAGCCATGGTCTTTTCCCTACAATGACAATACATCTTTTCTTTCCCAGCTACGCCTTCCATGAGTACTTAAAAAAAAAAAAAAAAAAAGGATCTTGCTGTGTTGCCCATGATGGACTTGAACTCCTGGACTCAAGTGATCCCCCCCACTCAGCCTTCCATGTAGCTAGGACCACAAGCACATAACACCGTGCCCAGCTCCTCAGTCTTCTTGATCTCCATGAGAAGTCAGGAGGTGAAAGGGCATTGGAATGAATTTGTACTAGTTGGTGAGAGACTGATGGCCACTCAGTTCTAGAGGTGTAAGATTCAAATGAGACTCTTACTAACCTAATGGAACCGTAATAGGAATTGAGTCATTGTGCTAAGGTTAGTATAAAAAGTATCCAAGTAGCTTGGGGAGTTACCTGGGGGAGAGCATACCACACCTGCTAGCTCATCTCCTGAGTCTGTAATTGGCTAGCTTCTCTTGAGTGCTTCCTGATTTTCAACTTTTTTTTTTTTTTTTTTTTTTTTGGTTCTTGCTCTGTCACTCAGGCTGGAGTGCAGTGGCGCAATCTCGGCTCACTGCAACCTCTGCCTTGTGGGTTCAAGAGATTCTTGTGCCTCAGCTCCCTTGAGTAGCTGGGATTACAGGCATGAGCCACTGCATCTGGCCTCATTTTTGTATTTTTAGTAGAGAGGGGGTTTTACCATATTGGCCAGGCTGGTCTCAAACTCCTGACCTCAAGTGATCTTCCCGCCTAGGCCTCCCAAAGTGCTAGGATTACAGACGTGAGAAATAGCACCTCGCCCATTTTCACTTTTCTTCATTTCTTATGCAAGACATTTTCTGAAAGTCTCAAGTTTTCTACATCAGCTTCAAAAACATAAGGAGGGCCAACTAGGAATAGGACAAGGTAGAATAATCACTTGTGTGCTGATAAATGTTTAACAACCACTTCTCTGGAGCCCTGATTTTTGTAGTGTTTGCCAGTTTCTATGTAAATACTTCCACCATGGCCAATTTCAAACTACCAGCAGTTTAACTGGCTCACAACATTCCTAAAACTTGAATAGTTGGCTCTTATGAGCTGGTAGGAGCTGGCTGCAGCACACTGCTGGATCCACATGCTGCTTTGTTTCCTATTATGCATAAATAACAAGTTTTGTCTTCTCCAAAATGTAATAAGCTCTGTATGGGATGGAATTACGTTCTAGATCTCCTGTGGACCCATGAGTTCTAAAACAATTATAGACACAAAAGATTTAACCAAGAGAGTTTCCTGTGCACCTAATGTGTTCTTGGGGCTTGCACAGCCAACAGCAGGGAGGCTGCCCCAGGGGTGTGCAGGGGTGGCCTCCTCCCTCCACCAGCCTCAGGGGGAATATAAGAGTCGCAGGATACTCACTCTTGTTGCCCAGGCTGGAGTGGAGTGGCATGATCTCGGCTCGCTGCAGCCTCAGCCTCCCAAATAGCTGGGACTACAGGCAAGCACCACCACGCCTGGCTAATTTTTGCATTTTTAGTAGAGACAGGTTTTGCCATGTTGGCCAAGCTGGTCTTGAACTCCTGGCCTCAAGTGACCTGCCTGCCTCAGGCTCCCAAAGTGCTGGGACCACAGGCAAGCGCCACCACACCCGGCCCCACTGGAGTTTTTGATGTAGGAGATCAGATGTCCTGGATTACAAGGCAACACACATCTCCAGGCTGTACATGTGAGGAGGATGTCCAGAAATCCTCCACATCTCATGCATGCCTGAGATGGGTGGTCATACATATACTGTTGTATTTTCTCACTGTTAAAGTCATGGTAAAACGGTGGTAAGAGTGTCTGTTCTTCGTAAATGATTTAATGTATCTCTAGGAATTCTAGAATAAGAAAATATATAACTACACAGCAATGTTCTTTGAAACTAAAGTTCTAGAGAATTTATAAAAATTTCCTTGAGTTTCTGACTTACAACTGAAATACAAGAAAGGCTAGTGCACAAATTAGGCAAGTTTCTGCCCTGTACATCCAGCTACTGTACCGCAAATAGAGCCTGTGTGGTGACTTTTTGAGCTGAGGAAGACTTTTAGGATCATATATACTCTGCTGTCCTTAGACTTAAGAGGCTTTCATTTCATTTCTTTCCTTCCTTTCTCTTCCCTTCTTCCTCTCCTTCTTTTATTAATTCAGCAAACATTTATTGGCTATCATCTACCACATTCCAGATACCTTGGGGATACTGATTACAATGATGTTTTATTGTCAATAAGCGTACATTCCACTAGGGGGAGCCAAATACATAAATAAGCTTAAGAATTACGTTGAAGGGGCCAGAATAGAAGTCTGTGGAAGGTGTAGGATGGGAGGAAAGCATCAAAGAACTGGGCAAATCTGACCCAGGACTGGTCAGAAAAACGCCTTCCTAGGGAAAGTGCCCCCTGAGCACGTGTTTCTGAGATTCCTCACCCAGAATAAGGAGGCTGCAGAGGTGAGCATGGAATGGTTAGGCGTTGTGTGTGGAGCAAATTGGGGGTACCCCAGGTGAGACCTCTGGCCTAGGCCTTGTGACTCACGCACAGGCTCATGTCACCAGCTACCGGGTCTGAGAAGAAATCACCACCCTGCAAATTAATGAGGATCCCTCCGAGAACGGGCACCTCAAAGCCTGAGCCACACGACAGCCATGTCTGAGCAACACGGTTTTTAAAAATGATCTCTTCTCCTTTATTGCCACATTCATAGAAGACGTTTTGAAATATCTGGGTTGGTAAAAGAAAGCCACAGTGAATATAAAGAAAATTAGAGGAAGTTAAAAAATATATGATTTTAGTGGTCGGAAAAGCAGTTACGGATTGCTTCCTTGGTTTAATTATCCAAGCGGTCGAAATTCTGGGTTTGAAACTCTTGGAAGTCCTCAGGGATGGTGTCTGCAATAGGAACGGGCACAGGGAGGTTAGCTAGGCTCCTTCCACCCCACCGCGGACCCCACCCGTGGCGCAGGCATCCTGTAGGGGGCGCTATCAGCCCGCCCAGGAGGCCACGCAGGCCCTCGCCGCCATTTTTTCCTGCAGGCTGCTTTGCAAACCGTTGGCTTAAAGCCCAGGAGTGCTCCTTCCTGGGCCTACAGAAAATCAGCAGGCAGAGTGGATTTTGCATCTGTGATTATGTTTGAACCACAGGAAAATAAAGGCTTCCTGCAAATTAAATCTGACTGAATTTCTCACCAAACCCCCAAACCCTAAACCATGCAGTTAAATTCTGCAGGTCTTAATTTCCATATGTATAAAATAGGATAAATGCAATCTGCTTTTTACTTCTGGTACAGGGACTATCAGGTTTTAATGACTTTGTGGCATGGGCTTTTGGGGGGAAGTGCAGTACATAAATAAGGTGGCAGTATTTGATTAATGCTGGTAACAACATTGAATAGTAACAAGAATGTACGTTACCATTGCAGCGATACTTGAGGTTGGACCAGATGATGTTTTCTTGAGAGAAGCAGAAAACGCCAAGTCGGCCTCCACGCATTGTGGTGTCTATGGTGACTCCAGAGTCGGCCACCAACTCAGAGCCTTCATAAAATCGCACCCTGTGGACAACACAGCCGGAGGGATCTCCATGAAATCCAACCCGGGGTAAAGGACCCACTGTGAGGCCCAGGGGCCCCACTTCTTACACACCTGCATCTTTACTGTTTTTTGTTTTTTTGAAGACGGAGTCTCCCTCTGTTGCCAGGCTGGAGAGCAGTGGCACCATCTTGGCTCACTGCAACCTCCATCTCTTGGGTTCAAGTGATTCTCCTGCTTCAGCCTCCCAAGTAGCTGGGATCACAGGAGCATGCCAACACGCCCAGCTAATTTTTTGTAATTTTAGCAGAGGTAGGGTTTCACCATTTTGGTCAGGCTGACCTCGAACTCCTGATCTCGTGATCCACTTGCTTCAGCTTCCCAAAGTGCTGGGATTACAGCCATAAGCCACCATGCCCTGCCTACTCTGTTTTAGGCTCCAGTTTTTGCTGACCTGGATTGTGCTGTAGCTGTTCCCCCTTACTTACTAGGCTGGAAGTCCTTGGGGGCAGGGATTGTGTGTGTGTGTGTGTGTGTGTGTGTGTGTGTGGTGGGGTTGGGGGTCGTTGGTTCTTCCCAACTTCTGTCTCTCACAAAGCCTAACATGATGTTGGGGACACTATCAACTTGAGTT
>NW_016107331.1:687167-700724 GCF_001604975.1 Cebus imitator | reverse complement strand
AAAAAAAAAAAAAAAAAAAAAAAACTAAATCTGATGTCATAAATGAGAAAGTTTGGTGTCTTGTCATGTGAGTTACCTTGTCTAGGTATCATGCTTAAAAACTTCTGTTTTTCCTTTGATCTGATTTCTATCTTTTGCTAGACTCTCAGAGCAATGATTCTCAACAAGAGAAGCACTCCCTAAGTGGAGGTGAAGAAATGTGCCGGGAAGCTTTGGGTTGTCAGAGTGGCAAGGAGTGATGGAAGCCAGGGATGCTGGATGGCGTGCAACGCCCTGGAGAGAACAGTCAAAACCTGTCCTGTGCTCCATACACTACTGGAATGTTCCTCAGATACCTGGGTAGGTGCAGAGTCTGTTTAAAACTATCGGGGCCTAGAACCTGGCTCCCTTTCATTTTTTTTGCACAAATTTTAATATAAACTATTTTCCAGAGCAAATTGAGAAAACTACTGAGTACTTTTTTTGTTTGAAAATTAACATTCTAAAATGTTCACCATTTGAGAAATTCAAATGACTGTCAGCAACAGCAGTGTAACTTGAGTCACTGATACAACAGTCTGTGTTAGAATGTCACCTTTACGGTGATTCTAGGTATGGGTGCAAGTGTCTATTTTGTCTTCTGGTGTGGCTGTGACCAAGTATTTAAATTGTTTTGTTATAAATCATTCTTATTTTTCTATTATATTGTTAGGGGTCAGATTGATTTTCTTTTTCTTTGAGATGAGTCTTGCTCTGTCACCAGGCTGGAGTGCAGTGGCGTGATCTTGGCTGAGTGCAACCTCCGCCTCCTGGGTTCAAGTGATTCCCTTGCCTCAGCCTCCTGAGCAGCTGGGACTGCAGGTGCCCACTACCATGCCCAACTAATTATTTTTAGTAGAGACAGGGTTTCACCATGTTAGCCAGGATGGTCTTAATCTCTTGACCTCGTGATCCGCCTGCCTCGGCCTCTAAAAGGGTCCTGGGATTATAGGCGTGAGCCACCATGCCTGGCAGATTTTTTAAGATTATGTGGGTAGGGCACTTTGGGAGGCCAAGGCAGGCGGATCACGAGGTCAAGAGATCGAGACCATCCTGGCCAACATGGTGAAACCCCTGTCTCTACTAAAAAAAAAAAAATACAAAAATTAGCTGGGCGTGGTGGCGTGCGCCTGTAGTCCCAGCTACGCAGGAGGCTGAGGCAGGAGAATTGCTTGAACCCGGGAGGCGGAGGTTGCAGTGAGCTGAGATTGTGCCACTGCACTCCAGCCTAGCGCCTGGCAACAGAGTGAGACTCTGTCTCAAGAAAAAAAAAAAAAAGATTATGTGGGTAGGTAGGTTGTAATTTCTATGATTCCATTTTGGGATGGAAAAAAAGGAGACATTTCAAAATATTTATTATAAAAAAGGGGCATTGGGCTTAGGGCTGAGAACATGATCATCTTACTTGAGACAAAGAGTACATTTGACATAATGTCACAAAGAGAAACAAAATCTGAATTTGCCCTCATCACTCTTTTTTCCACAAGGCTGCTTTCCTGGCCTGATGAGGAGAATGCACTCAGTACTCCTTCCTAAATATACTACGTAGGCTAGGATGGGTGTTGATCTTCAAGTTCAGGAAATGAAGAAAAATACTATCTACATTTCAGAGATACAGCCCTAAGCCTCCTAACTAACTCCCGAGAATACTTTAAAAAAAAAAAAACAGTTCTATAAAGAAACAGGACAGACTACTTTGGCTTACATGACACATACTCTCTTTGCCTCAAAGTAGGATGATCATGTTCTCAGCCCTATGAAGCCCAAAGCCTCTTTTTTAAATAAATATTTTGAAATACCCCCTTTTCTGTCCCAAAATGGAATCATAGAAATTACAACCTACACAGCTCATGCCATGTGTAGGAGATGCCAGGCTTTGTGCTAGGCAGTGAGGAGACCAAGATAAAATAATAAGGTGCAGGTGCTGCCCTCAGGGAGTTTGTGATCTAGTAGGAAGACAGACTGTAAGGGATGTAGTGCTGTCAGGGTGAAATGTGCACGAGTAAGTGATTACACAGGGCCCAGAGGCATCACAGGGGAGGGTGTGGAAAACAGACCCCGCCACACCTCTTACCTCGTACCCGTTGGCATGTCCACCTGCAGGCTTCTCTGCAGAGCATGCCAGAAGGGCACAGCATCCACATGCACCAACCCCACAATGCTCTGCTCCTTCTATCCCCATCTTGGCCCTACCATCCTGTCCGGGTGGTCCGTCTGAGCCTGAGTGCCTTCTCCCCCACTTCTTTTCTGCGTTCCCCCTCCTGCAGTCACAGAAGTCCTGGCATGTCCTTGGGGACTGTCCTAGGTCAGAATAAGGCTCTGGGATGCAGAACAGAGAGTGATTTGCTTCTAGAGCAAGGTGAGGAGACGGATCTCCCACCTACCTGATGTAGCCCACTTGCGGCCTGTGCTGTAGGAACCAGCGGTAGGACACCTTGTCCTTCCAGCCCACGTTCCTGGAGTCCTTCCACAGCAGCCTGACCTGGTCGCTGGTGTCCCCCGTGTGCCACAGGGAGTTCCGGAGATGCTCCCCTGGACCTGTCTTAGACTTCACAGCCTGGATGATGACATGAGCAAGGTATTAGGACAGGACAGAGACCCCGCCCTTCCTGCTTCCTGGATCTGAAGTGCTGATCCAGGTTACAGTCATGGTTACAGTCTGGCTGCCTTAGATTCAGAACAAAGCATACACACTTAAATGTCATTTCAAGGAGGTGACCCCAACCCTTTACTACTAAGCCTTGCCTAGTATTCCACTACACATCCCATGTTGTTCCTGCTGCAAATCCACTGTTCCCTGCATTTGCCCAGTGAGGGCTCCCATCAAACATCTAGCTACTTAGGTCAGCCTTGTGTCCTAGCCCGAGTGACAGAGGTAGCCCTTCAGCCCTCCTGTACAAGGTGGACCCACCGATGAAACTTATTAGCCAGTTTCCAAAACAGCGTGCCTGAAGATGCACTCCACGCCTTCCCCTCTTTGACCTCACGTGGGCTGGAATTCCCACCATTAGAGGTTAGAATGTAGTTGCTGCACAGGAATGAAGGCAACGCCCTGGGTAGGCTCTAGTCTTCCCTGAGTCTAACGTGAGCATAAATGCATCAATTTTTAAATTAACTAAGTACCATATGGGAGAATACAACATTTTAAAAAAGCATGAAGGTTCCAGAAGAAAGGGAGATGAATGACTTCAAACCACCAATACCTTGAGCTGAATGCCAGGTTCTGCAACTGCTCGGAATGGGGTGGCTTGCCAGTACGTCTGCTCCGTCTGCTTCCACATGACCACGTAGAAGCTGGAGCTATCCTGGTAGCCAAAGATAAAGCCTGCATAGTCATCATCTGTCTGGGTATTGACATGGAAGGTCCCTTCGAAGTCAACGCCATTAAAAGCCGTGTACCCTGCAGGGATCAGATAATATTAGAAAAGTAGCCAAGCCACACCCATAGCTGGAAGAATTCTATGGGAGTGGTAACTGAGGCCCTGGACATACCCACTGCCAGGCCAGGATCACTGTTCATGGTCTGCACAATCTCCATGCCCTGCAGAGAGAGTAGTGGGAGTTCAGAACAGTCTTGAAGAGGGCCAAGTAACCTTGAGGAAGCTCAAAACCGCAGGCACCATGAGTGAGTGGCCAGTGACATGTGGCCTCCATGTAAAGATTTCATTATCTGAGCAGTTGCTCTATTGTGTTATGTGCTCAAAGAAAGCACATGCTTGTAAAGGTTAAGAAAAGCTCAAAGCTGAATAGAAATAAGTTTGCTAAGACTGTCACTTAAGTTGACTCAATGGGCCCTTAACTGGGGAACATACAACATATACTTCTAATCAATGTGAATTGCTCTGTGACTCTGAAAAATCTACCAAGCCTCTCTGTGCCTGCCTTTCGTAGTTACACAGTGAGGAGGATTTGCAGAAGGCAGTCTGTTGCAGAGATCAGAAGTGTGGGTTCTAGGGTCAGACTGCCTGGGTCCCAATTCCAGTCATCTCAGCTACTTACCACAGTGCTACCGTCATTAAATCTGTAGCAGACTATTTCATCCTCAGTAAAGTGGGTATAACTGGTCTGTCGTAGGGCTATTGAGGAATAAGAAGATGTGAACAATGCCTGGCCCACCGTCTGCACCCTCTAAACATGACCTACCACTATCAGAAGGGCCTCTGTTGAGAGGCAAAGCTGAGCCGCTGCCACCCGTGTGACACTCACCTGGTTCAGGACTACCCAGTTGGGATCGATCTGGGCATCCCCTTCGGGATCCAGAACCACGGTCTGGTAAGCCCTGAAGTCGGTCAGGGTGACCTCTGCGTTCTCTGGGCAGACGTCAATCCGATCGATGACCTGGTCCTGGTCAAAGTCAGACTCACAGATGTCTCCCACCCCGTCACCTGAGTGGGGCAGAGAAAGGACAGAAGCTCAGTAGCACTCACACCCACCGCTACTCCTGGGCAGGGAAAGGGGCTGCATGAGGAACAGAAGGACCCAGGCTCCCGCTACCAGGGCCATCATTTCCCAGCAGTGTTGAGAGGAGCCCTGGGGTCACATCTGAGCTGGTCCCAGTCCCATCCTGGAGTCCTTGTACTGGGTGAGATCAGTGAATAGTTGCCCACCACTCTGTCCCCAGGAAGTTCTTATTACCTACAGTTGGGTTCACCAACTGGAAGATCTTAAGCTTGAGCTGACATAAGCAAATGTCTATAGCACTTTCTAGGCTGCAATGTGTAGAAAACAGGGAAATTATCATTGTTACCAGAATATCTCTAAGACTGTAACTTCTGGTGGCCCCTAGACTGAATATGGCCCCCAGGTATGTTCTGCCAGCTCCTGTGCTGGCACTGCATTTTTGCATGTGCACTGCTGTGGATGGCCACGGCCTCTCCAGGTCACCACAGTCTCCAGCACCCCTGCTGTCTCATGTCTGGCTTGGTGCAGATATTTTATCTGCCTGGCCCCTGCAGGCATCTGTGTTTGTGAACCCAGCATACACCATTTCTGCTGTGCCATTCTCTCTATGCTGCTCCTTTTCTGGGACTCCCAGGGGAAGGTGGCAGGTGACAGGTTAAGATGGTGGAGCAGCTCTGCAAGCCCTTTGGGGACTGGGCCATAGTGTGGCTGCTTCCCTGCCCTGTGTGACTGAATCCTAGGGTTGTTCAGGAAGATTCAAAGCAGCTCTGTCCTGACTGACTTGGAGACTCATGTCTACCAGATGTCTGTAGTCCACACAAGCTGCAGCTATGCAGAGAAGCTGGGTGTGGAGAAGCAGCTGATGGGAGCTGGGGATGTTCTGAGTCTGTGCCTGCAGAGAGGTGTGCCCCCATGTGCCTGGCCGAAGGGAGCCCAGGGGTGCTGTGCAGCTCTGGGCTGAGCCAGCTTACTGTTGCTGTCCTCCTGGGCTGGGTTGGGGACCAGTCGGCAGTTGTCTGGTCCAGGGGGCACCAGGTCTGGGATACCATCATTGTCATCATCATCATCACACTCGTCACCAATTCCATCCTTATCGGTGTCCAGCTGGGCACTGTTAATGACGGTGGGGCAGTTGTCTGTGCTGTCCTGGTGCCCATCTCCATCACTGCGGGAAAAGGGACAGGTGATGTGGCTCACAGTTCAGCAGGGAACAGGAAGCCTCCATTCTCAGGAAGGAGAGTCTGTGCTTGAGGGGTTCTGTTTTTTTTTAACTGGGGTTGGCTTTTAAAATCAAACTACTGGAGTCATTCCCTTAGATAAGGCTGCCCTATGGGACTCACAGACAATTCTCCCATCCTCAACCTCTGGAAAGAAATGAGTCATTTCCTACTCAAGATGATAAAGGTCTATTTCTAGGAATTGTGACCAGATGCTCCTATTGGTCCCTGGGAACTGCTAGATGACACTCCACTCAGAGGATGTGTGCGGGGAACAGAGTGATAGGCAGTGAAACCAGACAGCCTCAGTGTAAATCCTGGCCCAGCCAGTGGCCAGTGTGTGACCTCAGGCACGACATCCGACCTCTCTATGGCTCAGTGTCCTCATCTGTCAAATGAGAATAATAGCACCTACCACATAGGGTTGTTATGAAGATTAAATGATGAAAACCATCAGAATTTTGCATACTAAATTTCAATATATGAAAAAGCACTGACTCTTAGGGAGCCCTACAGTGTTTTCTGTTATTTACTCTTCACAATCCTGGCCAGTAGATCCAAAGAGGATTCAGACCTGAACGCCATGGGGAGAAGGGAAAGCGAGCAGGGCCACACCTTCCTGAGGGGAGTATGTAGGCCAGGCTCCGTGCTGGTCTAAAAGACTTCTCAGAATTCTCCCTCTCTGTCCACCTGACTTTCCAGGCTGAGAGGCCACCTGAAGATGAGTGTGCCCTGCCTCCCGGAGGTCTCCTGGAGTCTGGGACCTCTCAAGGTTACTCTGGAAGAAAGTGAGTACTCCTTTCACCCTGGTCCACCTGCAGCCTGTCCTGGGTCAGGAGCTGCCCATGCACCCTCTTGGAGAGGCAAGCCAGGGACCAGACGATGCTCTCGGACCACACTTTCCAGATGGCACAGGGGGACAGAAAGGGCCCAGCGAAAGTGAGGCCAGCCTGGACAAGCAGAGGATGATGTGGCTCAAACAGCAGAATCCCTGTGCCCACAGCAGGGCTGCTGTATAAGACACAAGACGAAGCCATTTCCATTAGGAGCCGTGCTATATAGCCCTGAACATTAAAAACAAGAAGTTCCTGTCCTCTTCTCCAAGGTTCACCTTTGTAGGAATTAAAACATAGCAGAATGAGTCATCTGTTTTGGGTAAATATCTAGAGGCTGGTGGGACAGGATATTTTAGAAATTCCTGTAGATAGCAGTCAGAGTGCAAGATGATCTGCACCAGGGAACATTCTTGATTCACATCATTCAGGGCAGTTGTCAGGATACAGTCCCACCTTCCCCTCGGAAAAGGAGACGGACATCTGACGTCAGGCTCTGCTGCTGACGTGCCTTTCCTCGTACTGTGATATCAGTAATAACGTGGCCCCTGTTTTCTGCATGTCACCTGAGGGCCAGTACTGTTCCAGGAGCTTTACCTACATTATCCTGAATTTTCACCATAACCTGCCTGATGCATTTCTTTCTTCTTTGCAGACGAAGAGGTTGAGATGCCAAGAGACTGGGAAATATGCTTACATTCACTTAGCTAGAACAGTAGCCCTCTGTATCTGCGGTTCTGTATCTGCAGATTCAACCAACTGAGGATTAAAAAGATTGGAAAAATAAAAAATAACAAAAAAAATACAAATAAGAAACCAAAAAAAAACACAACAATGCAGCATAATAACTATTTATGTAGCATTTATACTATATTAGGAATTAAGTAATCTAGAGAAGATTTTAAAAACACATTGGAAGACAGGTATAGGTTAGATGCAGATACTACATCATTTTATTTAAGGAACTTGAGTATTTGAGGATTTGGGTGTCCTGGGAACAATACCCCAGGATACTGAGGGATGAATATATATACTTTCCAGCAAGGACACAGCATAATGAAAGGGATGCACACTTTGGAAGGCTGAGGCAGGTGGTTTACTTGAGGCCAGGAGTTCAAGACAAACCTGGCCAACATGGTGAAACCCTGTCTCTACTAAAAATACAAAAATTTGCCAGGCATAGTGGCACACACCTGTAATTCCAGCTACTCGGGAGGCTGAGGCATGAGAATCACTTGAAGCCAAGAGGTAGAGGTTGCAGTGAGCCAAGATTGCACCACTACACTCCAGCATTGGTGACAGGGCAAGACTCCATCTCAAAAAAAAAAAAAAAAAAAAAGATGTGGCTTCATAGAAGCTGTTCTTGAGTAAGGTTTGGGTCAAGAACTGGTTTCTACAGGGCAACCTCTGATACAGGTATCCGGAAAGAAGTTGCGTCTTCTTGCTTTGCCTTTTAGAATCCTTTCCCTCTCTTATCCCTGTCCTGGCTGCCTTTGTAAGAATTCCCTAAGGAGACAAAAGGGTTTAGAACCTTGGGTTGCAGGTGCCTCTAGGGCTGAGTGGCACATGTCTGTTTTTGGTGATACTCTTCTGGAATCTGAGCAGCTGATGCAGCCTTGAGTCTTAATGTAAGACTCCAATGTGTTGAGCTAGTAGGGCTGACAAAACTCACTTGCACAGAGCACTTCCACTTAAAGAAGGGAAAGTGAATTAAAAAACCATTTCAAGGACAATGAAATAATAGCAATCCCTCAGCAAACCGACAGCCTTCTATTGTGGGATGATGGTGAAGTTTTCCTGAGCTGAAAGAATATAAAGAGAGAGCTAATATCTGTTGAGTACTATGAATATAACAGAAAGCATAAGCAGCACCTTCCATGGATCAACTCAATCTTTACAACGGTCCTATCAGCCAGATCTAGTGTCATCCTCATTTTCCAGATGACAAAATTGAGGCACAGAAATATCAGGTAATATGCCTAAGGTTAGCTGGCATATAGGAGAGAGAGCTGAGATTTATGTCTAGCTGTCTTAATCCAGAGCCCATCTGTGAAGCATGATGCTATATTACCTCTCCTGAAATAGATGTCACTTGCTGGAGTACCTAGTGACCTATTCTGACACTGTTCTGCCCTATTCAGAACTTTCAGGGAGAATTCTCATGGTAACCCTGACCGGAAGCAGGGTTATTATCCCACCAGCCGCCCAGTCCCTCAGAGAGATCCCAAGGAATGGAGCAGCGGGAAGTTCTGAAATGTAAAACCCTCTCTGGATGTTGGCATCTGGCTCTCTGCAGTTGGGAGACAAGCCATACCTGTCCTGATTGGTGTCACAGGAGTCCCCAACCAGGTCATTATCCACATCAGACTGCAAAGAGAACAGAACATGTTATTTATCTCTGGGCCTGCAAGTACAGAATGCTCCCGAGATGGCAGATCTCACCCATCATCATTGGATTTGGGGAATTATTTCTCTGGAACTGGGGTGGTGCAAAACTGCAAAAGGACAACACCATATTGGTGTAGGCACAATGCTGAATTTTCAAAAAAGCCTTCTAAAATATCAGACTACATGGATGAGCTGCCCACACACCAGATGAGCTGATTGGAAAGGGGCGCTGGGGTAGCATGGTAGCAGGTGGAGACATGGAACCTTGGCGTGGGTCAGAGGGAGCCAGCCGCAGGCATGGGGAGAAGGCAAGTTGAGTTTGCTTTGCTTCTGCAATTTGAAATTCGGCCAGAATGGTGAGTGAGTCACAGAGGGCAACCATGACTCCCCTCTCTCAGGGCTTTAAAAATAAATGACACATCATACCCAATTATCCAGATGGGGAGGAGGCGTGAGAAGGGAAATGCAACACATCACCGGCTGAACTTAATCTGAAATGTCCATACATAGCTGTGTAGGGGTTTGGGGACTAAACGGACACAAGGCTCCAAATGGTTAATTTCCATGTTCCATTTCCCTTTCTGCAGGAAAAAGACTCATGTCGGGCATCATTAAGCTCGTATTACTAACCTCATAGGCAACTGACAGCCTGGGAGATAGTCCCAAGGGCTTCGCATCTCGTGCGGTGTTCATCCCACCATCTTCAGGCCTACAGTGTGTCATTTCTTCACCTCTGCTTTGTTAGGTAAGTGGCAACAGCTAAGAAGCCCTGCTGTTTCTCTAGACACCCTTCTTAAATGAGTCTCTGCACAGAGGGATTCAGCCTGGAGTCTCAATTCCCCAGTATCCTACTAACCTGGTTAGGGTTGCTGATATCAGGACAGCTGTCACAGGCATCCCCCACACCATCACCATCCTCGTCCCGTTGGTCACGATTGGGAAATCTTGGGCAATTGTCCAAAATGTTTTTTATTCCTGTGAGAAAGAAATGCTACCTTGAGTCAGGGGAATGTCACTGACTTCTAGGTGCTGTAGAGATCAGGCGTGCGGCAAGTTGCTTAGGCCTGGGCCATTGTCACATAGGTACTGCCCTTTTCAGCAGTTATCCGGAGGTGGCTTCAAAGGATGGATTCTGGGAGACTTCAACATGAACAGCTCTCAGAGGCATTTATGCACTGAATTCTAATCTGCCCAAGATGTCAAGGGCTATGACAGCAGCCAGGGCAGGTGTCATGATGACTATATGGGCTGACCCTGGAGAGGGAGGGTCTCGTGGGTATCTGAGCGATGATTGAGACCCTAGGGCTCTAGGCAGCATTGTGCTGGAGCCGGGTCCATTGTGTCCCTCTCTTTTTAGTTTTGTGTTTGATGATGTCACATTGGTGGCTTGAAATCAGCAATGATGACAGTACGGAGTTACATCATGGAAACTGGCAAATGCTATCAACCAGGGCTTTCTGTGGTTTGTTGAGCAGCATGCCACTGGATCTGGGTCATCAGTTAGGCTTGCAGAAGGTGAGGTCGTGTTTTAGGGGTGTGCATGTTCTGGAGTGTTGCGTGTGTATGTGTTGTGTGTATGTGTATGCATGTGTTTTTTTGAAAAGGTTTTTCCTTCAAGGGCCCACAATGGGATGTTGTAGGCTGTGATGCATAGTCTGTGACCCTGCTCAAAGCCTTCTCATTCAGTTCTCTATTTCTATGTCTCTCACATATAGAAAGGATGGTGGAGAGTAGGGTGAAGTATAAATGGGAAGGGAGATGCCCCACAAAGACACACCCTGGCAAGACACTGCTTGAAGGGGTCCTATAAAGTTTCTGGCAACGATACAGGGTCCTGGAAACATCCAGAGCCATTAAATAGTGGAGTGGGCTGTGGAGTCTCCTTCCACAGACACAAGCCCACCTTGGGCCCTCCACAGATGCAGGCCACAGTGAGCCACCCACAGCTGGAAGTCCCCAAGTCCCTTATTCTGTTCCTACTCTTGAGAGAGAACAATGGAACAAGGTCAGATGAATCCCAAATAAAAGACAAAAGCAAGACAAATCTACCGTCTCCATCCATGTCATCATCACAGGCGTCTCCTCTTCCGTCCCCATCCGTGTCTTTCTGGTCGTTATTTAAGACACTCACGCAGTTATCACAGGCGTCCCCAAAGATATCTTTGTCACTGTTCCTTTGGTCCACATTGTGAATCAGGACACAGTTATCCTACATGATGAAAGGATGGAACATCACTCAGACTTTTAGTAAATCCACCTCCCCCACTGTTATGAAGTGTCAGAACTCTGGTGGCCCAAGTTTGTCAGTTTTATATGTCAAACATTTGTGAATCTTACAGGGTAAAAAGCTGCAGTGCTATGGAATGCAGGCATGGAAACTAACATTTGGGATGATTCATAGAAACAGTTGACTTCACAGGCTTTCTCCCATCATCCCTGTGCATGGCAATTCACAGGCCCTCTCTGCAAACAGGTACCTGCTCATTCAGGATCCCGTCTCCATCAGCATCCTCATCACAAGCATCACCAATGCCATCTCTGTCTGCATCTTCTTGGCCAGAATTTGGCACATACTTGCAGTTGTCCTAAAGGGGAAAACACAGCTCTGAGTGACATCCTGCATTTGTGTTAAATCAGTAACCATTTCGGACCTCAAGACAGTGTGGCTTCATTGTTGGTGGCTGTTTCATTTAATCTGAGATGCAGCTACTTTACAAATGCAATTTTAATTTAGATCCACAGAACCTCTCCTCATAGAAGATAGGACTTTGGGAAGCCACAGTGTATGTGTGCCTACTGCCGCCCCACACCCCTTACCTTCTTGCAGTTCCTGGCAGAGCATGGCAGTTCTTCGTCGGGGTAACTGTCAATGTCCACATCCTTGCCACAGACATAACCATCGCCAGCCCAACCGACTCCACACTGTGAAGGGAAAGCTTATCAGAGGCCTGGGAAGCTGAGCCTGGCAGGGAGCTGGTGGCTGACAAGGGCCTCTGCTCCTTTGCTCGTTCCCAGCTGGAGGGCCCAGAGTCGCACAGCTTTGTTGGGTGGGGCTTAGAAACTATTTAATGGTTCCCTATTCAAAAGATGTCAAGGGAGATGCAGAGAGAAAACTCTCCCTCCCACTCTCGCTTCCAGGAATGGGCAGAGCAGGCAGCAGAAGGGAGACAGGAGGAGGGGACCCAGAAAGTCACAGGGAACTGGAAACAGAGGGAGGGAAAGCTGACCTGGGACCAGAGGTAAAGGAGGGAGGAGGGAGAGAGTCTGAGGAGCAGAGCCTGGGCCGAGGGAAATCAGACTTACTAATCAGAGCACAGGTTAAATTTCCTGGCCTCTCCACCCAAAACAAGGAGCTTTCAGACCAGTGACTTCCTCAGCTGCAGCCTGCCTGTTCTCACTCATCTGTGCTCTCCCTCTGCAACCAGGATTTAGGAGGCAGGATTCCACAGAGTCCCTCCAGGGCTCCTGGTTCCTGCTCACTTGCCCCAGCAGGGCCTTTGGAAGGCCCGGAAGGCTGATCCACGGGGTGGGTCCTTGACTCACTTTAATGAGGAAAAAATGTCCTCTAGGAACAAATACATTTTTAATGAGCCATTTTCTGGCAGATTCAATTATTTTAGTAGTCACACCAAGTTTATTAATCCTTTACCATCTGTCGTTGTGCCTTATTACAAATTCAAAAACATATTAAGAGCCCCATCACCCAGCATCCCAGTGGAGTCGTCAATTTGTTCACAGAAAATGAGGATTTAAACAGAGATCTACACTTGCTTCTCCGTGACTGCTTTTTGGTAATAAACAAGCCCAACCATGAGGAATTCAGGAACTTGCTGGGGCCATTTCCCCTCCCATACAGCACATTCCTCCATCCTGACCTTGTTACAGAATATCTGTATTGCCAGGGAGGACTGACTTTTTAATATTGATTTATTTAACTCATTTTTGATTCTTAGATTTCCTATTTGAAAAGTGGTAGGCTTATTATGGAAAATTGTGCATGCATAAAGATAAAGAAGCATGCTGGGTATGGTGGCTCAGGCCTGTAATCCCAGCACTTTGGGAGGCTGAGGCAGGTGGACCACAAGGTCAGGAGTCTGAGACCAGCCTGGCCAATATGATGAATCCCCTGTCTACTAAAAATACAAAAAAAATTAGCAAGCACTAATTGAACAAGCAAGCACTCAGATTTCATCACCACCAGGCCAGCTTTACAAGAGCTTCTGAAAGAACCACTACAAATAGAAAGGAACAACCAGTATCAGCCTTTCTAAAAAAATACCAAAAAATAAAGAACATCAACATAATTAAGAACTTGCATCAATTAATGGGCAAAACAGCCAGCTAACATTAAATGGCAGTATCAAACTCACATATATTGTTATTAATTCTAAATTTAAATCGACTAAATCCCCCAATCCAAAGACACAGACAGGCAAAAAAAGCTAAGACCCATTGGTATGCTACATCCAGATCCATCTCACATGCAAGGATGCACAAAGACTCAAAACAAAGGGATGGAGAAAAATTTACCAACCAAATGGAGAGCAAAAATAAATAAATAGCAGGAGTTGCAATTTTTGCTGACAAAATAGACGTTAAAGCAACAAAGATCAAAAGAAGCAAAGAAGGATATTACATAATAAAAGGATCAATGTAACAAGAAGAGCTAAAGATCCTAGATATATACGCACCCAATACAG
>NW_016107331.1:636779-686652 GCF_001604975.1 Cebus imitator | reverse complement strand
TTGAACCCAGGAGGCAGAGGTTACAGTGAGCTGAGATAGCACCACTGCACTCCAGCTTGGGGGACAGAGCCAGACTGCATCTCAAAAAAAAAAAAAATAAATAAAAAGATAAAGAAGTATAACTTTGAGATAAAAAAGATGGAAAAGGGCTCAGAGAACCCGTCTTGCTGCTCCAGGGTGATCACTGTGAACCAGTGAATCCAGAGTCTGACGCGCCCCCTGCCGAGGGCCTGGTGCCCTGGTAAGTACAGACGAGAGGGGCACCTGAAGTCTGCTGATTTTTCAGTGCCCAGCATCCCCACGACTCTGGATCCTTGGATTTGGGAATGGATGGCAGGAGCACGCCTTCTCCTTCACAAAGGACCCACCACAAGCTCAGCACGAGACCCACGTCAGGCCCTGACATGACTGCTCTATTCTCTCCCCAGCCTCCCCTCCCCAGACCAGCTCCAGGGCTGGAGACTGCACAGGAGGCGTAACCATTCATGGAGCTGTCTCTGATTGGAGTGGAGGTAGACATAGAGCATGGCAGCCTCTGGCCCCTTCCAGTCACCTGCTAGGAGATGCGAGGTTTCTTCCTGAGGGCCTATGCCAGCCCCCACCTCTCCATGGTGCCTTCCCCACCCCAGGATCATTGGGGCAGACAGACCCTGGAAGTCGTAAGAGTGAGGACAGTTAGAAATGACAGCAGGTATGCTTGCCATTATACAAGCAGGTAGACGGGGCAGAAGAAGGAAAAGGGAGAAGGAGGTTCCTTCACCTCCCTGCAGCTGGCTTCTGGGCCTTTCCACAGAAGAGGCTTGGGAGCTCGGGCTCCATTGGGGGCTTTGGCATCCAGGTGCCCAAGTGGACAGGGTTGCCCCACAGTCAAGAGGGAGAGAAAAGGCAGCTGATGGCTAGATGGATGTCAGGCTGTGCCTCACAAACTCGGTGTACCCTGTTTCTATTATGCTCTGTGCTCATTCTGATGCTTTCATTTTGGAGCACTTTTACCCGGAAGCACGTAGAAACTGGAGAGAGGTGGTGTTTAGAATGAAAAAGGAAAAATGATGGAGGAAGCCAAAAAACAACTTACCACACACGTCACATCCCCCTGCCTCTCTTCAATGCACTGGGCATTCACACTGCAAGGGTTCAGCTCTGGGTTTCTGCAGTTTCTTTCCGTTTTGCATCCTCTTGTCTGATCACCAGTATACCCTGGCTTACAAGGCCCACAGCGGTAGGATCCCTGCAAGGAACAAAGATCAGACATTGAGCTGGAAGCTGTGAGCAAAGGTACGGTTACTGTGTATATTTTCACAGGTACTCATTGCTGGCAGGATTTAGGCATCAGACCCATGCCTGCCTCTCTGCTTACGTGTAAGATCATATGAATGTGGGTGAAAACACCATCAGACTGGAGGCTCCGTCTGGCCGCTCTGACAAAGAAGGAATAGAAGTGAAGAAAGAAGGCTGGATGGTGAACCAATGACACTGATTTGCCTGTGCCACCATGGAGGGCAGAAGGGGAGAGGCCAAAAGTTCCAATGAAGTCCTGGGAGGTGGTATGAGAAGTTTACTCTGGGGACAGGGAGATAATCTGCTTAAATGCAAGTTAATTTTTTTTCTTGCTATTCATTCGGCTCTTTTACAATGGAATGACAAAGGAATGGGTGCACTGAGAAATGCTGGTGGCCTGCACTGAGAATTTTTGATGAGGTAGGCTGAGAAAATGACAAATGAGCTGTCAGTGCCACTGCAATGACACTTCAGGGGCCAGGTATTTTTGCGCGCGCGCGCGCACACACACACACCCCAAATTAAAATTTTCAGCTTTATTGAGGTATAATAGACAAAACTGGATATATTTAAAGTGTGTAATGTGATGTGATATATGTATACATTGTGAAATGATTACCAGTCAGTTAAGTAACACATCCATCAACTCACATAATGATCTTCCTTTTTTTCTTTTTCAGTGAGAACACTTAAGATCTGCTCTCTTAGCAGATTTCATGTGTGTGTATATATATATATATATATATAGCACAGTATTGTTAACTACAGTCACCATGCTGTACATTAGATCCTCAGAACTTTTTCATCTTATGCAGCTTTATTGACATAAAATTTACAAATCATAAAAGACATCCATTTGAAGTATACAGCTTAATGATTTCAGTCACTCACAGCCTCTTAATTGCCAAGTCCAAAGCATGCTTTCCAGTGACTCTCAGCTTCCCTGGCTGTGCTGTCAGCTCGCTCCTTTTTCTGGCTTCTGTTCTTGTTCCTTGGCCTACTCCTTCATTTTTGGAGTTTCCTGGAGTTCTATTTACTACTTTCTTTCTCTCTAAGGTGGCTCAGTTCTTACCTTTATATCAAGGTTTCACAAATCTATTTGCAGACTACTTTGTCCTGGTAAAAGCTAAGAAGCAATAAATCCCCATCTACTCCTAAGCAATATAGCATTGTGGAAAAGAACTCAGGTTCTGTAGCCAACCTGGAAGTCTCATGAGATGCGTGATCTTAGACTAAATACGCAACGTTTCTTTTTCTCTTTTTGGAGACATGATCTCCCTCTGTCACCCAGACTGGAGTGCAGTGGTGATCATATTTCACTGTAGCCTCAAACTACTCTTGGACCAAAATGATCCTTCAGCCTCAGCCTCCTGAGGAGCTGGGACTATAGGCATACAGTACCATGCCTGGACTTAATGATGTAATATTTCTGTGCCTCAGTTTCTTCAATTGTAAAATGGGGGTAGTAATAATCCCTGTTTATGAGGTTGTTGTGATAATTAAAATAAGTGACTTGATAAATGTAAAGTGCTTTTACTTACAAGGAAACAAGAAACTTAGGGGTTAGATAACTTTCAAATAGTCAGACACGGAATCAGTAGTTCTTTTCTTGATAGTCTACTCTGCAACATCTTTCATCTTGGAAACAGTTTGATAGGAACTTTCAGAAATAAAACCCATACTTAAGTTATAGGCATCCCTAAGGGCTAAGCATTTTAATTTAATACAATGAAAAGTTTTGAAAAGTTTTATGAAAATAAAGAATGCCATTTGGGAATTGTGTAGTCACCAGTAAAATACTGAACGGTTAATATAAACTACCAAGCTCTTCACAATTTTAAAATACAAGGAGTAATAATTTATTCAACAAATAGTTATCTAATAGCCTAATATTGCAACTTTGATGGGAGATAAAGAACTCAGCACTTACAAAATTATTCTTATGTAAAAAATTACTTATGCAATTACTCATATTAAACACTTTTTCAGCACAAACTTTTGCCCTTATTCTGGCAATCAAATATATTATGCGCACATGTTCTATGTGTGTTTCGAAGCTATGGTCTATAAACATACCCTTGTTTTAATAACTGGTTTTACTTTGATAACAACAGCTGTGATAAATACTTACCAAAGTATTAATGCAGATCGAGTTGGGAACGCACGCTCCATTTCGACACTCATCAATGTCAGTGCAGACCTAGAAAAGTTCAAAGAAAGTTTAGCGAGACATGCTGCTTAAATAGAAATGCAAATAAATTTCCTTTGTTTTGCTATCTTTGTGTGAAGTGAAGATGCAGAATTTCAGGAAGAATGGTAATATGAGGGTTATTTGTGCCATCTCCCTGCATTTATACCAGTTTATACTTAATCTAATTGCAAATGAGAATTGCTTTCATGGTACGTAAGGTTATTCAGAAAAGACAACTTGTTTTATTCATCTGTTCCCCCACCTTTTAGGTAAGTTTTTTTTTTTTTTTTTTTCCAGAAAGAATTGTATGATTATGATTAGGTTGAGGAATCCTACAGGATATGGGATCCAGTCATTACTAGCTAAAAGAATCAATGGAGTTCTCCTATCTGAGGATTCTTAGCTTCTCTTCTGGAACATTCTCAGCTTCCCCTGACTGCTTTCTATTTTTTTCTTTGGAACTACAATTGGATAGATATTGGACTTTCTCGTTAATATCTTCTTTTGACTACTAACCTCTTATGTGCTCCATATCTTTACTTCTCTGTGCTGCGTTCTAGATTTCTTTAGATTCTCCTCCTAGCCTAATATGGATTCTCTGCTAAGCCGTGTCTAATCTGTTTTGCCTACCTATTGAGTTAATGTCAGTGATTTTCCATTGATAAATGTTTTATGTCTGTTTTTCTCACATTGCCCTAAACTTTGTTGTCGTTGTTGAGACAGGGTCTTGTTCTGTTGCTCAGACTGGAGTGCAGTGGTGCAATCACTGCTCATGGCAGCCTCGACCTCCCAGGCTCAGGTGATCCTCCCACCTCAACCTCCCAAGGTAGCTGGGACCACAGGCACATGCCACCACACCTGGCTAATTTTTTTTATGTGTATTTGTTGTAGAGGCGGGGTTTTGCCATGTTGTGCAGATGGGGCATTGCCCTATTCTTTAAGTATGGTATTTATTTATCTTTTTATGTTTACTTTATATTTATCATGTTTCCTTGTGGTAGTTTATTTATTTAAACTGCCATTTTTGTTTATTAGCATATCTGCAGTAGCCCAGATTTTGCCTGTGGGCATTGTATTGGCCCTGAATTTTTGGCATGTCTTTACAGAGTGGTGTGCCTTTGACTTAAGTCAGGGCCCTGGGGATTTTACTATTTCATGGCTATTATTTTAATTTTTTGGCTTGTGTTTCTGCATTATATGTATAACACAGATTTGAGGCTCATAACTGTCTGTGGTACAAGTGTGGTCCTTCGATTTGTTGTGGGCAGTTTTCATTTTTGTCAGCCATTTCTTAAAGCTGAAGTCAAGCTTCTTTGTTGTTTCTTAGGGCTAGTAAAGTTTTTCCGTCTCCTTGTAATGGACAGGGTGGTTCTTTGAGGGCCCTGGACTTATGCAGGAGTGTTAGGCCTTCCCAAAGTTCCCAGACTACATTGCTGCATCCACTCCACCCAGGTGTTAAAAGCCAGGTCCCCATTCTTAGGACCTGGAGCTGGCTCCCACCTCCCAGGATCTGCGGTGGCCTCAACTCTAGTCGCAGTTCTGGCTTTGAGTCTTCTCATTGTTTCCGGACACTGCACTATTTTTTTTTTCTTTTCTTTTTTTTGACTTTGGAATGCAGTAACATTTGCTGTTAAATTTTAGCAAGGTGGCTCCCTTCCGTTTCAGTCCTGTCTGCCATGTTACTGGAAATCTATTGAGAAGCGCTCCTTACTACCTTACATCAAGTACCTTATATTTCATTTTGCCTATTTCCTTACTAGAGACCATCTTAATTGCTTACTACTAGGGAAGGTCATGAGCTGAGTGTAACTAATGTTACCATGGGCCTGTAGGAGCCCAGGGAGCCAGGGGCTTGGTCTTAGAGATTTCATATTTAGAGGACTCTAATAGCTTCTTGTCATTCCTGTATGTCTAGCTCACCTCCATTTTCTAGCCTAAAAAATCATGCCCTTTAGAACTCTTTGATAGGCAGCTAGGAAAGAATAAACCCCTGCCCTTCTTCAAAGCTAATAATTTCCCTAAGGTAGTAAAATATATTTATAGACCAACCATTTTTAAGGGCTAAAAACATCAAAAAGAATTTCACAGTCAGTCAGTTAAATAATGACCAGGATATAGTAGAATATTTGGAAATAAACGGAGACTGTCATGAAGTACTCAAGTGCTTTATGGCAATTTATAGCTTATATAAGAAAAAGGGGAGGCTGCCTCTGGGGATTATTTCTACTTTTAAAATCCCCTCATCTCTGAAACAGCCTTGGACTGGCAGCAATGACTCTACAAAAGTGACCTAATTTTTCAAAGTGTTTGTTTCCCTCGTTCCCCACTTATTCTGTAGGACGAAATGTTCAATGGCTATCAAGAAAATAAGCCTGAAGTTATGCCAATAGCCAGTATTACCCACTTACTGCTTTTCTAGTGATACTCTATTATCCCAACTTAAAAGCTTCCTCCCTTCTAGATTTTATAAACGTAAATACTTTAAAATGGTTGAAAAATTTTTCCTAATTTGCTATTTTGCACCATGACATTCCACATGGTCTTGGCTGCTCAAGGAGGTAACAGGTTATACCAAAGAGGGGAGAACCAGCCAAAGCTGTCCTGTTAAGATGAAACATGAACAGAAACCATGACTTCAGCCTACCTGCTTGTTTGACTTGGCGAAACTGATCCCAACACCCTGTACCATGGGCCCTGTGAAGCCCACTGGGCAGGCGTCACATCTGAAGCCAGGAGACAAGTTCACACAGCGCACGCCCAGGTAGCAGGGATGGTATTTGCACTGGAGACAAAAAGGTTCAAAGTCTTTAGCCACACCAAGAAAACACTCTCAAACTTCTCTTCATCTATTTGTACATGCTTGTTTAGTCATTTAATTATCTATCTTTTGGTGGAAAAAATAATAAAAGGAAATAAAGGCTTCCAACTCCAGTTACCCACCGAATCCCTGACCACACAATCTGAGGTTGCTTTCTAGTGGCTTTGCTGTATTGCAGCATAATGACACATCCACGTTGAAACAGTCCTTGAGATCAACCAGCCTACCTCTCAATGTAATAAGCTCCCTGATATTCTGACGTGGAATTTGCAAACCTCTGTGAAAGGACTATGTCCCTGGACCACTTAGCTGCTGCTAGATGACTCAAAAAGCATCAGCAAACCAGCTACTCAATCGGAAAGACCTCAGGAAGGCAAAGCCAGGGCCGGTGCCTCTTCAGTAGCACATGATCCCTCAGGGCCTGTGCCTGCCTCCATGTCCTGTCAAGTTCATGCTAACCAAGGCTCTAGGAATCTTGGAGATTGGTTCTGTTCTTTTTTTTTTTTTTTAAACCACTTCAACTAATGTAAAAAACATGACCACTTCCTGCCCTTTCAGAAAGAGGAAAATTCCAGCTCACAGATAAAAACCAGATGCAGTTCAGTGTAACGTGTGCAGACATTTCTCCAATTGAGGGATTACTAGAGACCACCTTAATTGCTTACTAGTAGGGAAGATAATGAGCTGAGTGTTACTGAGGTTACTACGGGCCTGCAGGAGCCCCAGGGAGCCAGTGTGCGCCTAAGATCCGTACCTGTGTCTCTCCCCTGTGCTTCTCCTTTCAGCCTTCCTCTGGCTGGGTGGGAGGAGAAAGGCACATTTAAGGCATATTTTGGTGGCAGCCTTGCTACCTGCTATGAACATTACTTTGTGACTGGACTGGTAATTGTCTAACCATGTTTTATTTTGTTGTTTTTGAGACAGGGTCTTGCCCAGGCTGGAGTGCAGTGGTACGATCATGGCTCACTGCAGCCTCAACTTCCTGCCTCAGGCCAATCCTCCTACTTCATCATCCAGAGTAGCTGGGACCCCAGGCATGCGCCACCGTGCCCAGGTAATTATATTTTTTGTAGAGACAGGGTTTTGTCTTGTTGCCCAGGCTGGTCTTGAACTCCTGAGCTCATGCGATCCTCCCGCCTTGGCCTCCCAAAGTGTTGAGATTGCAGGCTTGAGCCACTGGGCCTGGCCTGCCTAACCATGGTCTTGAAACAGTCTCTTCTTAGGCTCTGCCAGTTGGTCAAACAGCTGGTATTTGCTGGATGTGCCTCCTCTGGGCCCCTCCCCAAGCACATTCAGTTGCTCATGTTACGGCACCTCCACCTTGTTGGTGTGAGATTCCCCTCTGCTCCTTTATTTTAGGAAGCCTGAAGAAACCCATGGTGACTCCTGAAATATACCCTTACAAAAATCCTCCCCTAACACATTTGCAAAAGTGGGGAGAAAACAAAATTGTACCACAGGCTGCTTAAGAGAAATAACCAATGCAGATGTCAGAGTGTAAAGCAGAAACTTCAGCACTGCAGCAAATGGACCAGTAGAAGAGTTGGAAACACAGAGGAAAAATGACAAATGCAGCCATAACCTTGGGTCGTGTCTCCTTCCACCATCCCTGGTCTCAGGGTCTCGAAGCAAGTGGTTTTGATGGACCCTGGAGGATAGCCCAAGTCATCCCTTAATCATCAGGGTGGCTACTTTTTCCAAAAAGCTGCAGGGTGAGGAAGATACTTAGGGAGCCCCTCCCTGTCTAAGTGAACTTTTACCTCATCAATATCAATACAGGTGATCCCGTTTCCTGTGTAGCCCTCGGGGCAGGGCCCACACCGGAAGCCCTCTCGGCTGTCGGTACACTGGACGCCTCGGAAACACGGGTTGGAGTCACACCGACGTGGTGGGCGTGTTGGCGGTGCAGGGGGGCCCGGGGGCACCACTGTGCTTGGGGTTGGAGACTGAAACCTGAGAGGACCTAGAGAAAAGCAATGATCCACAGGCTTATTCACCGCCAGGAAGATACACAGAAGGCAAAACAAAATTTGGTATCCCATTGAACTTTTCCTTCCTCCTCTCCAGCTATGTGGTAAGCCTTCAGAAACTGCGGTCGACACAGCCTCACCGCAGGCCTTTCATCAGCCTGCATCCTCCCACTCAGGCGAACCCGTAATACAAAAGCACTTACCGCAAGCCTGGCATTCAGCTATGGTGTTTCGCAAAAATGATGTCTCCTTAACCTTTAGAAATGAGAAGGGGAGAAAAGGATTGAAAAGGATACCATTCCTGGTATCATCCAGGAATGAAAGAACCACGTGGGAGCTTTCTGTGTAACACTTCATATAGTGTTAGGGGCCCTCGATGGCTCCCGCTCTGCTTAGGGCCATGGTGTGTTCATCACGAGCTTGGCTCCCATTTCCAGAGACCTTCCAGAGGAGCCCTGGTGTGGGGGGCTGCATGGGCCCCCGGAGGTCTGGCTCAGAGACCGCCTCGGTGCCTGGGCAGGCCTGCAGCTCCACTAGCTTATGGGGAGCTGTTCTGAGAAGACCAGGGCTTTTCTGATGATATGCCCCATTTGTTACCTGCTGTCTCAGAAGGTCCTTCACCTCTCCCAGTAGTTGGTTTAATTGTGCCATTTGACCCAAGAACTGCCGGTTAAAGTCCCCTGTAGGAACAGCAAAAGGCAAGGAGTTTTCAGCCAGTGATGGTCATTTCTAAGTGACTCAAAACCAAATGATCCCCCAGGAAATCATCATGACAAGATGATTCAAAAACCCAGAATATTTGAATTTGGGTAATTTCTTTAATTCAGCTAAAAAAATGATAATGATGCCACTGACTATTTAAGTCTAAATTCATGTGAATTGTAAAAATAAAAGTATAATGAAAATATTCCTTGCCCTGGATTTTGTTCAAGAGCCTGATTTCTGTAGAAATGTTTTGTTGGGCTGCTCTGTGGAGAGCCCGACTTTTCGGTGATGGGACCCAGCCCATTCAGGGTCTTCAGGGTTTGTGTTGATGAAAGTATGCAAACTGCCCAAAAGCCCACACCTGTGCCTGTGGCAGCCAGTGGCTCGCTCTGCTGCAGGAAGCAGTCTTGCAGGCTGGCCACCTGGAACAGCGAGCCTCTCACCACCAGCTTCAGCTCTTCCAAGAAGTCCTGGAAGAAATCACATTCATACCACAGATTGCTGACACTGTTCAAAAGCCAATGTGCTTGCCTACTCACGCAATTTTCATAATCAAGTAGTCCTGTATACTTGGACCCTCTGACATCTTACATAATTTTGTAGGATCACATTCTTTCCTAAAGCCTGCCAGCCCTATCTTTTTGACTGAAGTGAATATGTAAGTAGCCAGTAGCTTAGGAAAATGCTGGCATCCAACTTGGCCTGAGAGTTCACCAAGAAGGCTGAGAAAAGGAAAGGCTCTTTTCCTACATGGTAAAGGAGTTATTTTGTGGCAGGAGCCTCTTAAGAATTGTCTGGAATATGTTTATGGAATTTAGATTGTAATAAATAGGGTGTTAATCCCAATTTTAAACAGTATTCTTTTTTGGATGTCTTGACTCAATGTTCTAGCAAAGCCTCTAATTTCTTTGGGATATGAGAATGAATAAATGATATCTTCTATGATCATTAGATAGTTGGCCTCATATTTTTACAATGTGGGTTGATACTAATTATTGTTAAAAAGTCAATTTCCTTGCTCCTTTTTCTTGTGAATTCTGCTTGCAATAACTTTTATTATATCTATATACAACAAAATATTTATGTTAACTGCCAAAGTCAAGTCATCATCTTCATTTTAGAAATGAGCACAACTAAGGATTTTCAGAGGAATTCTGTATTTTGATTTAGCTAAGATTAGGCAACATGTACTATTTAAACATATTGTGTTGGAAATCAGGCTATAAGCTCCACAGAGTCAGGACAAGGACTGGCTTTGCCCACCATAGTAGCACTAATGCCTAGAATGTGCCTATTTGTAGACTGAATGAGTGAGTAGGTGACTATGAGATTAAGCCACTGTGATCACTATTGATGGTCTGAGGAGGGAGAGCTTCTGAGAGGCCGAGGTGGGTGGGTCACAAGGTCAGGAGATTGAGACCATCCTGGCCAACATGGAGAAACCCCATCTCTACTAAAAATACAAAAATTAGCTGGGTGTGGTGTCGCATGCTTGTAGTCCCAACTACTTGGGAAGCTGAGGCAGGAGAATCACTTTAGCCCAGCAGGCAGAGGTTACAGTGAGCTGAGACCGTGCCAACTGCACTCCAGCCTGGAGACAGAGCAAGACTCCATCTCAAAAAAAAAAAAAAAAAATCCAATGAGTACACTTTCTGATGACTTGTCATAGATGAGTCCTGACTTTCAAACATTGACTTATTTGGTAGTGGACACTAATTTCTGAAATGAGCAGTGACATAATTTCTTACTGTCATTTTGATTACTTGGGCTAGTTTGGGGATTCAGAAATAAAGCTTAGCATAGCTATTAATTTTTTCAATATGTAAATCTACATTAAATTCTCTCTCTCTATGACTGAAAAACAAAAAAACCCCAAAAAACCTTGGATTTTAGCTTTCTTGGAATTTTCAATTAAAAATGCTTCCTGTTGTTCAAGCGCAATAACTTCTAGGATCAGATCCATAGTTTTTATATTACTATCTAAAACTGCACAGCATTTTTACTTGCAATGGAACTTATTGCTTACACTCTGCTTCTCTGTACAAAGGGCTCAGAGTAGCTTGCAACTAAAGCATATATTAATATAATGAATTACAAATGGAAGTGGAAAATGAGGATTGAGAGGTAGCAGACAAAAATATTATGGGCCATAACAGATGAACGTAGTTACTGATTTTGACATTGGCTTATATATCGGATGAAATTCAGGAACTTTAGCCAGTTATACATTATCAGTAAGGACAAAGAATACTAGTTCTTTATAAAAACAAAGCACTGCCTAGCACAAAATTCTAAAAGAAATGAATGTGGCAATTTCCACAGCAGGTGCAATGACAGAATAATAAAAATACCATCAACATGGAGTAAAGCAGAAGACAGAGGTGACAGTATCTGTTAAGACCAAATGGAGCTTAGCTAAGTTCCCTTTTGTTAGTGCATGTTCTGACAAAACCTGTGAAAATGCCATTCTGAAAGCTGCAGTTTCTAATTATTTTTATTTTCATTGTAGAAAATTGAAAATGGATAATGTCATCACCCTGAGGTGGTTATTTTTATTTTTGCTCTTTTCCAACTTTACAATTGTATCCAGAGTCTCTACAGAGTGTGTGTATCACAAGCTCTGAATTTTGGCATCACATTAGAATTGGTGTTTTAAAAATATGCTGATGCCTAGGCGCCACCCGACAGATTCTGATTCAATTTGTCTTAGGGGCAGCCCCCCAGCAGTTTTTCAAGATCCCCAGGTGACTCTGATGTGCAGCCAGCTTTAGACCCACTGAACTGCAGCAAGAATTTCTCAGCACATTCCTCTGCACTCCTCAGGCACTGGCAGCCCATTTTTCCACTTCCGAGAATGGTTTGTGGGTTCCTACCTGTGGCCTCCTCTGGAAAGTTCTCAATTCAATGGCTCCAGGACTCTGGGAGAGGCCGGCAAAGGCCCTGGGGAGATTGTGAATGGAATCCACCTGGGTGCAGTCCAGGTAGAGCTCTATGGCGCCGGCCCCTCGCTGCAAATTGCTCAGCCTCAGGAGGATCCTGTGCCGCCTGCCATCCGCCAGCTGCACGTTGTTGAAAACCACCAAATGGATCTTCCCATCGTTCTTCAGGTAGCGGAGGATGGCTGGAAGTAAGCACAGGTCAACAAATGGTGTGATAAGTGTCCTGTGCTGAACAGCCTCTTGGTAACAAGGCTGAGTGGCTAGACAGGATGTGAGCGAGTAATAATCACAAATATTGATTCACCATCTTCTGTGTGCTAGGCACTGTTTCAGACACTGGGAACCCACTCTCCTCCTGAGGATGTTTAGTGCTGATGGAGAAACAGACAATATGCGGCAAATTTGGAAAATAAACAATACAGTTTCATACAGTGATAAGTAAAATGAGCAAGCAAAACCACAACTGAAAGCAAACTAAACTCTAAGTAAGCTTAGAGCACGAATCCATTCATTCACCAAACCCTTGCTGAGCACTACCATGGGGCTAGGGGCTGCCCTTAGGTGCTTTAAATACTTGGGTTTCTTCTTTTTTTTTTTTTTTTTAGGACAGGATCTTGCTCTGTTGCCCAGGCTGTAGTGCAGTGGCACGATCTCGGCTCACTGCAACTTCTGCCTCTGGAGCTCAAGCAATCCTTCTATCTTACCCTCCTAAGTAGTTGGGATCACAGGTGTGAGCCACCATGCTCAGCTAATTTATATATTTTTTGTAGAGACAGGGTTTTGCCATGTTGCCCAGGCTGGTCTCGAAATCCCGAGCTCAACTGATCCACGTGCCTTGGCCTCCCAAAGTGCTGGGATTACAGGTGTGGGTCACCGTGCCCAGCCTAAATACTTAATTTCTACTCACTGCAATCCAGTGCAATTGTAATAACTATGGATGAGGAAAGTGAGACTCAGATAAGTGAAGGCACTTGCTCAAGGTAATAAGAAGTGGCAGGACTAGAATCTGAACCCGAGTAAGGTTCATTCCATGACTAAAAAAATGCTAGGCATGCATAGGCCTTAGTTAGCACACATCAAATCAAGTGTACTCCATCATATCATCCCTCAGCAACCCATCCCTCAATTTAACAATGCTCATTTAGAAAATAAGAGGTATTGGCTGGGCACAGGGGCTCATGTCTGTAATCTGAGCACTTTGGGAGGCCAAGGTAGGAAGATTGCTTGAGTCCAGGAGTTTGAGATCAACCTAGGCAACATAGTGAGACCTCATCTCTATAAAAAATAAATTTGAAAATAGTAGCCAGGTGTGGTGGCACATACTTGCAGTCCCAGCTCCTTGGGATGCTGAGGTGGAGGACTGCTTGAGCCTAGGGGATTGAGGCTGCAGTGAGCCATGGTCAGACAGCTGGACTCCAGCATGGGCAACAGAGTGAGACACTGTCTCAAAGAAAAAAAAGAAAAGAAAAAAGGTATCCGTGGCTGTAAGAAGGACTCTCACCTTATTTACTTTTTTTTTCTTCTGTGTGGGTAGCTATCTATTCACTTATCTTCTTAAGCTCATGTATCTCCTGGTTTTCAGCCTTGTTTGTTTTACTGCATTATTGTCCTGAACTTTAAGAGGCCCTGAGCTAAAATCTGC
Source organism: Cebus imitator (assembly GCF_001604975.1). Classification (NCBI taxonomy): domain Eukaryota; kingdom Metazoa; phylum Chordata; class Mammalia; order Primates; family Cebidae; genus Cebus; species Cebus imitator. The sequence continues at coordinate 673,109 of NW_016107331.1, read as the reverse complement.
TCCTGGAAGCTGACGCTTTGTGAGTGGAGCCCACTGGCTGAGGTTTGCTAGAAAGACCAAAGTGATTTCAGCTAGTGTCGAAACACGCCTCCAGGTGCACCCACAGGTACCATTCCCAAACCCAAATCATCAGTGGAGACAATCCTAGGAACAAGGTCAGAGGCTAATTGCAAAAGTTGCTGGATAAGGATAAGGGGGGTGGTAAGCACATCATTGCAGTTGCAAAGCTCTGGCCAGTCTTCAGCTGTCCCAGAGTGGGAAAGACTTAAGTTAGTAGAACTTTTCTGGAGGGTAATTTAATCACATGCATCAGAACCTTAAAGACCAGTAGACCTAACAGCCCAGCATTGACACTTCTAGGAACTAAAACGGAGGAAATTAAAGAACAAAAAAAGAAGCACCTCAGCAGTGTCCTGGGTTATAGAAAGAAAACAAAAGCAGCACCAAGATGTGTGGATGAGAATGTTCATTTCAGAAACACTTCTTGTAATCAACACTTGGCACAACATATATGTCGAAAAGGAGAAGGCTGGCTACTTAAGTTACTGTATAATCATAAAATGGAAACTATGGAATAGCTGAATATTAAAAACAGACATTCCCAGTATTTTGTTAAGTAAAAAAAGGGAGAGAGATCCAAGATGACTGATCACCAGCAGCTCGGGATAGTAGCTCCCAGTGAAAGCGCAGAGAACGAGAGGATGCCACATTTTCAGACAAATTTTTGTTGCTCATGGACCAGGAGATTCCCAGTGGAGGAGCCCCATGGGTCGCCAGTGTGACTCTTGTGGCCAGCGCGGCGGCTCTTGGTGCAAAGTAAACGAGACTGGGTTTCCTTTTGGCCGACGTTTGGAGCTCCGGGAAGGCAGAGTCGCCTATTCAGCTGATTGAAGGACCGACTCAAGAAGGAAGCCAGACCGGAGATTCCCGGGCAGAAAAGCACCAGGAATCTTAACGCCACTGTTTTGGCCGGCGCAGTGGGTTGCTCAGATTCCAGCGCTGGGAATCAACAAGTTGGACGTCCACTCAAAACCTAATTAGAAAGTCGGTAATTATAAAGACCACAGATCCATGGATGAATTTATAACGAAGGGAAGAAACCAGCCTAAAAAGGCTGAGAATACCCAAAATCAGAATGCCTCTCCCTCTACAGGGGATCAGTTCCTCATCAACAAGAGAACAAGGCCTGATGGAGAACGAGTGTGTTCCATTAACAGATTTAGGCTTCAAAAGGTGGTTGATAAGAAACTTCTGTGAGTTAAAAGAACTTGTTCTGACCCAATGTAAAGAAACTAAGAACTTTGAAAAAAGGTTTGATGAAATGCTAACGAGAATAGACAATTTAGAGAGGAATATAAGTGAATTAATGGAGCTGAAAAATACAACACGAGAACTTCGTGAAGTATGCACAAGTTTTAACAGCCGAATTGATCAAGCAGAAGAAAGAATATCAGAGGTCGAAGACCAACTTAATGAAATAAAACGAGAAGACAAGATTAGAGAAAAAAGGATAAAAGGGAATAAGCAAAGTCTCCAAGAAATATGGGACTATGTGAAAAGACTTAATCTACGTTTGATATGTGTACCTGAATGTGACAAAGAGAATGAATCCAAGCTGGAAAATACTCTTCAGGATATTATTCAGGAAAACTTTCCCAACCTAGCAAGGCAGGCCAATATTCAACTCCAAGTAATACAGAGAACACCACAAAGATATTCCTCAAGAAGACCAACCTCAAGGCATATAATCGTCAGATTCCCCAGGGTTGAAATGAAGGAGAAAATACTGAGGGCAGCCAGAGAGAAAGGTCAGGTTACCCACAAAGGGAAGCCCATCAGACTCACAGCAGATCTCTCAGCAGAAACCCTACAAGCCAGAAGAGAGTGGGGGCCAATATTTAACGTCCTTAAAGAAAATAACTTTCAACCCAGAAATTTCCTATCCAGCCAAACTAAGCTTCACAAGTGAAGGAAAAATAAAATCTTTTGTGAACAAGCAAGTACTCAGAGATTTCATCACCACCAGGCCTATTTTATAAGAGCTTCTGAAAGAAGCACTACACATAGAAAGGAACAACCAGTATCAGCCTTTCCAAAAATATACCAAAAAGTAAAGAGCATCAACATAATGAGAATTTATATCAATCAATGGGAAAAACAGCCAGCTAACATCAAATGGCACAATTAAACTCACATATATTATTATTAATCCTAAATTTAAATAGATTAAATCCCCCAATCAAAAGACACAGCCAAAACCCATTGGTATGTTGCATCCAGACTCATCTCACATGCAAGGATATACAAAGACTCAAAGGGATGGAGAAAGATTTACCAACCAAATGGAGAGCAAAAATAAATAAATAAAAAGCAGGAGTGCAATTCTCGCCTCTGATAAAATAGACTTTAAAGCAACAAAGATCAAAAGAGGCAAAGAAGGACATTATATAATGATAAAAGGATCAATGCAACAAGAAGAGCTAATGATCCTAAATATATATGCACCCAATACAGGAGCACCCAGATACATACGACTTATAAAGAGACTTAGACTCCCACACAATAATAGTGGGAGACTTCAACATCAATATTAGACAGATCAATGAGACAGAAAATTAACAAAGATATCCAGGACTTGAACTCAGATCCGGAACAAGTAGACTTAATAAACATTTATAAAACTCTCCACTTTAAATACACAAAATATACATTCTTATCAGTACCACATCACACCTACTCATAGGTTTAAATGAAATACTGGTTGGCTGCTTGTTTTTTTCTTCCCTCATTTTTTTTTCCTGTCTCCATTATTAAGCACAATTATTGACATAAAAGAGGTTTTCAATACCCATTTTTAGACTGCATTCTAGCCTGGGCAATAAAGCAACACTCCCGTTCTGTCTCCCTCTTCCTCTTCCTCTTCCTTCCTCTCCTTCATTCTTTTTTTTCTTTCTCGCTTTTTTTTTCTTTTTTTAAAAAAAAGTTCTTTAAAAAGAAAAAAAAAGTGTACAAAAAAAAGGTTATAGGTCAACATGGTTTCATTTAGAAAAAAATGTGCATGTGTATATATGTACATATATGTACAAATATGTATACACGAATACCTAGAGTATTAGAAGAAAACATGTCTACAATATGGTCATTTGCTGGGTGCTTGGATGGTGTGTATTTTTTTCTTTCTGCTCATCTTCATTAACTTTTCTACGAGGAACACCCATTACTTGTATATATATATATATATGAAGAACTATATTACACATATACGCCCAGACTGTGTTGCTGTTAATCTGTGTGATTTGTGGCAAGTTACTTGCCATAAATCTTTCCTCAGATACCTTTTCTGTAGAGTATAAATGTCAAGATGGTGTTGCCCACAGATGAACTAGCTGAGAATACCTATTTATGTTGCAGTATCGCCAAAGAAAATAATCACTACTGTGGAACGTGAAGGATGTTTTAAGGGTTTCTCCACATTAGGCTTTCTAGGTTCATTTTCCCACCCTTCTGAACTCTGACTAGATTTTCAATTTGACCATAGTCTGAAGAGAGCCAGTTGGCGTCAGGTTGTGTGACCTACAGAGATGGTGGGAGGAGTCAGACGGAAGGTCTTCTCTTACGTCGATGTGGTCACCACCACTCGCTTCCTGAGGGAGAAGAATTGGAAAGACCTGGCAAGACAGACTAGCTAGAAGGACTTTTCTATGATTCCAGAACAATACTAAGTTTCCTGAAGTAAAGTAGTAAATAAATCGTAAGACATATATAAATGTGGTATGAAGAGGAAGAAAATAATGGAATGGAGGCAAATAGACACAAATAGAAATTCTAAGGTATTTCTAATCTGGGATAGAACAGAATTATTCCCCTTTTGTTTAATTTTTGAGTATTTGCATGTACCCCATAAAAATGTGAAAATTATGTATCAATAAAAATAATTTAAATCAATGAACATTTTTAAATGTTGATAATTTACAATAGTAACTGCACGGCTGGAAATTGGAACCATCTATAGTAACCAAGAGGGAGAAATTGAGTCCAAAAAATATGTACTAAATCAGTTTTTTTAAACTTCTGTTACATTATTATTTAAAACAGTTTTGCAAATACCTGGAGTTTTTGCAGGCCAAGAAAAATACTACTTGGACCACCAAACTTGAATTAGGTCACACACACATGTACTCACTATCTCCCTATTTGAATTATGGCCACTACCTTTGTTCTCTGCATTAACTGTTTCGGAGGATACACATAGTGGCTTACAACAAATACTCTCGATTTTTTCCTCCCCAAACTCAGATTTCTGTGAAATTCAAAGGAAACATATTTTCTTGGTCACATTGCCTGCTTTTAACAGGGCTTCACAGGGCATGTGGGCCGTGGTTTATTTTCATAACTAAATAGCTGGGTTTAATTTTATGAATGGTACCTAGTGGGATAATTTATGTATGGCAGGTGTACACTAAACGTTAATATAAACTTTCAGTGAATAACTAAAGGATTGCATTTAAAGCTTTTTATGTAGAAAAGAAAAATGTTTAGAGAGTAGCAATTCAACGTCTAACTCCAGGTAGCAAAACCTCCTACTGTGTTCATACTCTCATTTAAGTGGATTCTGTACTTCTGCCTTGCTTTATGTTGCAATGTAAAACTCAAATGACAAATCCCTCATGCTCCTAGATCTCATGACAATAGCAAAAGAAAAAGTGGGCAAAGAAAAATCATGGCAACTCAATCTTCACAATGTCTGTTAGCAGAAAAATTACCAAGTGCCTTGACATTTCCCATTCTTCACACTTGATCCAATACTCATTTCTCTTATGGCTTCCATTTTTCATTTTCTTTTTTATTGCAAATTCTTTACTTCAGTGCCTCCACACTTATTTTATCATCAGAGCAGTAAGACTACCCAGAGGGCAGACAGGCTCAGGAAACTCAACGTTTTCACATCAGTCATACTGAGTCGGGAAGAAGCGGAAAGCTCAGGGCCCAGAAGCCTGCAGCCTGTTGGGTGGGAGTCTTCCTCACCTTCTCCAAAGAGACAGCAGCATCAGGAAGGGGAAGAGAACGGACAGGGTTCCCTTCCTCTTGCCTTTCCCCTCTTTCCAGTGCTCACCTTGCCCTATCTTATCCCAACACATCCACACATAGCAGAAGGACCAAAACAGAGGGAAAAACACTACAGAGGGAGGAGGATGACCATTTTGCCCCTCCAGGAAGGAAGGAGAAGCCGGGCCCCTGAGTATAGGACCATCGCCCCTCCTGGCTCTCCCACACCTCTGCCTGGTCACCACCCTGGAGAGCACTCAGGAAAACAGCCACTGGCTATGAAACCGCCTTTGCCAAATTATAACTCAGGAAATCTTGACAGTGAAAACTGTCTCTATCTGGCTTCTAACGTTAAGCTGCCCTTGTTCATTCCTGGGCCTAGGGCAAACTCACTTTGGGAAGGAATTCAGTTGATGGTTTGACTCTGAAGCAAAATTGATAACAGCCCTTTCCTGAAAAGACCCCCTTCTGGCCTGAGGACCAGTCTGCCTTTGCTGGACTAAGAAATTAGCTACAGAATTAGAAATTACAGTTTAGAGGTCCTGCAGCCTCTGGCTCCAAGAGTCTGAACTCCCCAAATTGCTCCTGGGGACAACATCACTATTGTAAAACCTAAGATGAGTGCTTGAGGTATTTTGCAGACTCTGCACTGGATGGATCAGCTGACACCACCCAGACCAGTAATCTGGCCCAATCAGTTCTGCCATCACACCCAGGAACAGAAGACATTAAGAAAACCTAGGTTCGACCTGCTATACTTCCATTTCCAACCTGACCAATCAGCACTCCCCACTTCCCAAGCCCCTACCTGCGAAGTTATCTTTAAAAACTCTGATCCCTGAATGCTTGGGAAGACTGATATGAGTAATAGCAAAACTCTCATCTCCTGCACAGCCAGCCCTGCATGAATTACCCTTTCTCCATTGCAATTCCCCTATCTTGATAAATTGGTTCTTTGTAAGCAGTGGGCAAGGTGAATCCACTGGGCAGTTACAGGCACAACTTTGTTCCTTCAGCTGCCTTCAGTTCGCATCCTCGGTTTTTGTTCACCACCAGCTACACGGGTTTTCTTGGCAATTGTGGCTGGTTATCTCGCAGGGTTAGTACCGAGAATGCAGAGTAGACTGGATTGGAACTGAAGGCTGTCAGTCAACGGGTGCTCGGATCTCAAATGGCTTCTAGGCCTCAGCTCCACCTCTGGGCTTCTCTGTTAGATTTCCTGACTCCCCTTCCTATTTTAGGTCTCTTTCTGCACAGACTTTTTGGACTGAGAGACTGAGCTACTTATAGAACTGTTCTGATCAAGTTATTGCCTCCTCAAAGCAAGCAAGCAAGCAAATGAAATACTTCAATAATCCCCTAGTGGATTCTAAATAACGTTTAAACTCCTTATCTCAGGACTGGTCCTAATCTTCCCACCATCATAATCATCCCTCCACGCTGCCAAGTCTATATCTTACTAATTTTCCCACATCCCATAGTATCTGAGGGCCCCACTACAGCTACTTATGGAATGAAAAAAATAGATAAAATTTATGGTAGTTTGTCCACTCTGACTTTTATTACTCACAATTATGTCTTTTTAAAAATGTGGAATACTTTGTTGGTTATATAAATCCTTTCCTTCTAAACTTAGCATCTTTGTGTAATTGACAATTTGGGGCCTGATTTTAGGGCACTGTCCAAAAGCTACATTTCCATGCTTGGGACCAGCCGGACACAGAAACCACATAGCCCAGTCTGATTAAATATGATTTCAGCGACTGGCAGGAGATGAAAAAGCAAACCCACACAATGAAGATTTGAAATATTGCTATCTTCGGAAAGAATTTTCAAAAGGTGGTTTTTGAAAAGTGGACCGGGTAGTCAAAAGTATTATGATACGTTGAATGTCAATGTTAAGAACAGGGTGCCAGCTTTAAAGAACTGGAAATGATAATATTTTGTCTGTTTGGGGAAGGGAGTCCAGAGTGGCCTGGCCTGCAGGCAGCAGACTCACAAAGGTAGTCCGGAGCTCTTTGCTTTGTTTGGCAAATGGCTTTGCTCTTTGGCACTTTTAAACATATGATGGAAGCCATCATTGTCAACCTTTCCTCTTTTTAAATAATTGTACATTTAAAAATTGCCTCCTTGACATTAATGTCTCCTGTGATAGATATTCTTGTTTGCCTTTGCTTATTTATCTTCATGCCCTATACACTAGGTCTTTGTAACTTTGGAAATACATATAAAGGTAAATCAGCAAATTGCTTTTTCTGAAAGTACTCTGGGTGACTCGTAGCTGTGATAAATGCAGTCTGTTTGTTTCAAAAATTTCTTATGGTAGTTTGAACAAATATAAAGTATACAGAGTACACACACACACACACACACACACGTCTATCTAGTGAAAGAAAGCACAGCAATTATATTAAACATCTGCAGAGGACTTTATGTTAAAAAGTATGAGATTCATATTATGCAACTAGCTGGTAGGCAACAAAGCTGTGAGTGTGCACAGAAGCCCAAGGTCACGTTACAGGAGAGAGTTGCAGAGCAATTTCTTAAACGCCCATGAAACGTCTCTAGCCTTGGTAGAATGACTAAATGTTAGCATTATAAGTCATCCAACTTAATATCTCACTTCACAAATTCCTTCAATAAAAGTGCAGCCTCTACCAGCACATTTCCAGTAACAAGGAACTCGTTACTTTGCAGAGAAACCCATTTCACTTTTGGATCACTCTACAAGATTTTCCTAATACAGAGCCAATATCTGTTTCCTCTGCCTTCTACCAATGGGTCTTAATTTTACTCTTCAGAGCTAGAGAGAGATTTAGTCTGATCCTCATTCCAAATGACATTTTTCAAATTTTTTTAAAAATTATTTTTAATTATTATTATTTTTTTGAAACAAGGTCTCACCCTGTTGCTCAGGCTGGAGTGCAGTGGCATGATCATGGCTCACTGCAGCCTCAGACTCCTGGGCTCCAGCGATCCTCCTGCCACAGCCTCCTGAGCAACTGGGACTACAGGCACGTACTACTAAGACTGGTTAGATTTTTTTAAATTTACTTTTGGCTGGGCACCACAGCTCATGCCTGTAAGCTCAGCACTTTGGGAGGCCGAGGCAGGTGGATCACGAGGTCAGGAGTTCGAGACCAGCCTGGCCAACATGGTGAAACCCTGTTTCGACTAAAGATACAAAAAAAAAAAAATTAGCTGGGAGTGGTGGTGTGCACCTGTAATCTCAATTACTCAGGAAGCTGAGGCAGGAGAATCACTTGAACCTGGAGGTGAACGCTGCAGTGAACTGAGATTGCGCCATTGCACTCCAGCCTGGGCGACAGGGCAAGACTCTGTCTCAAAAAAGAAAGAAAATTTATTTTTAATTTTTTACCCTAACTGGTCTCAGATGTGTGGGCTCAAGTGATTCTCCTGCCTCAGACTCCCAAAGTGCTAAGAGCCACTGCACCCAGCCTTTTTTTCAAATATTGTAAGGCAATTTTCATATTTTTCTTATAGGTGCTCTTTTGGTGACTCTTTTCAAGGTAATCCTTGACTTGACAGTGTCCCTATGAAATGTGTCCTGGGCTAGACGCAGTATTATAGATGTGGCCTGGACAATTAAGAGTACAGCGGGACTATTAGCTTCCTTAACCAGGCTGTATATATGCACTAATGAAACCTGAAATGTAAGGAGCTTTTTAGAAACAGTTGCATCACAGTATCTGTTCATTCATTCATTCAGCAAACATTTCTGAGCATTCGTTATGTGTCAGGCACTATCCTCAACACTGATTAGGATTTGCTGTTGATTAGAACTCTTAGGATAGATCTCCCACATCCTGCACTTCTGAAATTTACTTTTCACTCCTAGATGATAGCTTTATACTTATTCTTGTTAATTTCATCTGATTGATTTTGGCCCATTGTATCATCTGGTAGGGCTTTGTAAATATTAGTGATAGCATCCAACATGTTCAACTCTTTTTCAGCTTTCTACCAATTGCAAACATGATAAAATGCTGTCTTTGCTCAGTCACTGACATGCTGAACAGTTCAATGCCCAAGACAGAGCCCTGTCACAAACCAGTAGATAATTTGCTATACAGTGACTTACCAACCACTAGCAGTACTATTATCTAGCTCCTTCTTTTTTATATTATTTAGAAAGGTATAAGCTACTTCGTAGAATTCTTTTTTGAAGTCAGATACATTATGTTCACAGCATGTTTTTGATCTATCAGCTTTGAAACTTTACTGGAAAAAAAAAGTTTGGCACAATTTATTCTTAGTAAATCCATTTTGTCTTTAAAAAATCCCAGATTTCTTTTATAGGCAATCCCAAAATACATGAATAATCATATAACCCTCTGGAGCTCTGTCCTAAATTTCACTAGCCTGTGTTTTTCAGAATCCACCTTTCCCTTCTTTATGAAAATGGAAACATTTGCCCGTCCTGTCTTTTAGGATCTTTCTGTTCTCTATGATTTCTAGATGATACTAACAGTGGCTACACTATTACTTTCTTCACTAAATATCCCAATATGTAATTCATCTGGATGTGAATAGTCAAACTCACTAAAGAGATTGAGTGTTTTTCTGTTATCTCCTCATATAGCTTAGATTTTTGTTTTCTTTTAACCATTCTTGACAATTTGAAGAATATTCCCCTTGATGGGTAAGGCAGAAACAAAAGAGCCATCTATGACTTACCTCAATCGCCTGTTAATCTTGTATTACCTTTTCCAGGAGGTGAGCTTATTTCTTTCATATCTCCCATATCTCATTCTGAACATGACCAAAAACATCAATTTTATTATCTTACGTGTGAATCACCAACTTTGACTCAATTAGGTTTTAACTCTTCTATCCTAATTATTATAGTTTTGTGTCAAGTTTAAAAATTCCTTCCATCTTCTGCATATGACCACTTTAAAAATTAAGCTAATTCAAGGGCATCTCATAGGAACAGTGTGAAAGTTAAAAGGGAAAATAGGCTTTGAACTTTTAACACAGTCTTGGGACATGAAAAGACTCCATAAATATTAGTGTTAACGTTTGAGGCCCCTCATTTTCTCCATTCATTATTGGATCTGAACTTTTAATTTTAAGCTCTGCTATCACTCTTAATCTGTATTTCTCGTTAGCGTGCAAGCTTCAGAACCACTACTCTGAACCATTTGACATCTTCTATCCTTAAGCTAAGGAGTTTGACTGACACTCTCTGGTCATTACAACAAACACTTTGGGTTTCCTTCCTTTCACAGCACCAAGTTGTTTTGAAACAATCCTACTAAGACGAAAGCAGCAGTTCTTCTTGTTTTCTTTTTCTGAAAGGTGAAATTGTCATCGAGGCAAGGCAAGAGTTCACCAAACCATCATCATTAGAAAACAGCTGCCTAAATAATAGACATCTCTCTCTCTCTCATACTGTTAATGAGAATTTTATTGAGCCTCATAGTCTAAAGAAAGTTATTATACCTTACATAATTCAGTTCTTGCAATCAACTTGTGAGGTAGCTATCATTATCCCCACTTTATAGGCAATCAACCAGAGCTAAGAGAGATTCAGAAATGTATTCACGGTGATGCAGTTGATGAGATTTTTAACTGTGACTCAAACTCAGGATACAAACTGGAAAGTTGTCTTTATGCCAGATACTATTAGAGCATGAACTGTATCTTCTATCCAGCCAGGTGGTTTCTGTAGGATGCTCATTTCTATCAAGATTATTCCACCTGTATTACTAATAACCTGACAGATCACTTCTACAAGAAATACTGCCTGTATCAACTTATATCCTATTCCAAAGACCTTCAACATTTATTCATTTAAAAAAAACACTTTTTTTTTTTTGGCTGGGTGCAGTGGCTCAGGTCTGTAATCCCAGCACTTTAGGAGGCTGAGGCAGGAGGACTGCTTGAGTACAGCAGTTTGAGACCAGCCTGGACAACATGGCAAAACCCCATCTCTACTAAAAAACAAACAAACAGAAAAATCGGCCAGGTGTGGTGGTGTGTGCATGTAGTCCCAGCTACGCAGGAGAATCAGTTGAACCTAGGAGGCAGAGGCTGTAGTGAGCCAAGATCTAGCCACTGCACTGTGCTCCAGCCTGAGCCACAGAGCAAGACTCAGTCTCAATAAATAGATAAAGAAATATATTTTTAAAATTACCTACTATGTGTCAGGTATTGTGGAATCCCAGAATTTCACAATGGTGTGTGTCATTTTTCACAAGCAAGTCTACTTTTCTTAGCCTCCATTTATTCTTTTCAATCTGTCCACGATCCATCCACTTCTATGTACAAGGCGCTGTGCGAGGTGTTGCAGCAGATGCAAAGATATGGGCTGTATAGTCCCTGTCTCAAGGGAGCTCCCAACCAAACGGAGAGACGATCTAGAAGTGATTCAAGTACAAGGTGAGCTAAGATGAATGTCTTCCTTAGGAAGTAGAAAGTCATATTAGAAAGAATATCAGAAGGAGTTGGAGATGGGTCTTGAATGTATAGGATGTGGGTGATGATCATTCAAGTACAAGGTAAGCCAAGATGAATGTCTTCTTTAAGAGGTACAAAGTCATATTAGAAAGAATATCAGAGCCAGATGTGATAGCTCATTCCTGTAATCCCAGGACTTTGGGAGGCTGAGGTGGGTGGATCACAAGGTCAGGAGTTTGGGACCAGCCTGGCCAAGATGGTGAAACCCCATCTCTCTTACAATTACAAAAATTAGATGTGTGTGGTGGCAGGTGCCTGTAATTCCAGTTACTCGGGAGGCTGAGGCAGAAGAACTGCTTGAACCCGGGCGGCGGAGGTTGCAGTGAGCCAAGATCATGCCACTGCACTCTAGCCTGGGTGACAGAGCAAGGCTCCATCTCAAAAAAAAAAAAAAAAAAAAAAAAAAAAAAAAAAAAAAAAAAAAAAAAAAAAAAAAAAAAAAAAAAAAAAAAAAAAAAAAAAAAAGAAAAGAAACGGAAAAAAGAAAGAACATCAGAAAGAGCTGGAGATGGGTCTTGAAAGTGTTGGATTTGGGTGTGGAGAGGTGATGCAGGACATGCGCCAAGAGAGCAGGAACAAAAGGAAGGAGGAGGAGAGGCAGTGTGGGTGGCCCCAGGAGATGGCACTAGCCCGTCTTGCTGAAGCTCAGGCTGCATGGAGGCTGGAATGAGGGATAAACTAGAAAGGCTGCTTGGGGCCCTGCAGTGGAAGCCCCAATGTCTCGCTGAAACATGTATACATTATTCAATTTGGAAAGGGGGCCACTAGAGGTCTCAGAGATCAGGTGTATCTTGATCCAAATTCTGTTTGTGAACAGTAACGAGGTGGCCTTCAGTAGGCTGACTTTGCGAGGGTCGGAGTAGAAGCAGAGAGCTCAGTGGCAAACTCTTTCTTTGTAATCTTCATTAGCTACATTTTGTTTCAGGAGCTCATATGGGGCCCAGAAGACCAAATTCTGCTCTTTGATGCTGTGTGGTCATTCTCCTTCCTCTCCCAGTCCCGGACTTTAATGGAGGGAAGGGTGTGTTTGATTTCCTACTCAGGTGTTTTAAGTCAGTAAAGATCCATTTGGGGTTCTTCTGTTTCACTGTTTCCCACGTGAATCAGCAGCAGAGGAGATCAGCTAAACCTTGGTCAGATGAATGCTGTCTGGAGTGTACCATCCAGGAAGATCATTTATGGGAGGTTAGGGGAAGAATTACATCAGGCCAGCATGGTGGCCACTGAACACTGATCAGTGGGGAGTCTCAACCACAGGCTCTGTCCTTGCCTTGGATCTGATGGACCCAGTGACTTCTTTTTAATCTTCCAGTTAGAATGGACTTCTGCTCCTTCTTGGAACTTTTATATTTACCAGTGCTGGCAAATTTCATACTTTTTCAAACTGCTCCAGTGAAACAACTTCTCTGTGTCATTCTTCAACTCTTCAAGTTCTAATAATAGCAAAAATCCCCCTTTACCTTATGAGAATTTTCATTCTAGATTCCTCCAGCACTCCTTTTACCCATAGTTTCTAAGGACAAATTATCTTTCCTACCTGAGGTTGGAGGGTAGGGAGATGTGCATCTTTCAGTCCTTCAGCTCAACCTTTTCATCTTTTCCTCCATTTTTTTTTTTTTTTTGAAATGGAGTCTCACTCTGTTGCCCAGGCTGAAGTATGGAGTGCAGTGGCATGATCTCAGCTCATTGCAACCTTCATCTCCCGGGTTCAAGCGATTCTCCTGCCTCAGCCTCCCAGGTAGCTGGGATTACAAGCGCCCACCACCATGCCTGGCTAATTTTTGTATTTTTAGTAGTAGAAACATGGGGTTTCACTACGTTGGCCAGGCTGGTCTCGAACTCCTGACCTCAGGTGATCTGCTCACTCCAGCCTCCCAAAGTGCTGGGATTATAGCCCCTAAAATTTTTGATCAGCTGGTATTTACAGCCAACTCACATTACCAGTGATTCTTCAGAGGAAACATACTAATGATCCCCTTACGCTCGGCCTACTCCCCATTAAATCTAGTGTTATTCTTATCTACATAAACTGAAAGGATCAGTTTGGGGGAAGTTGCTTCCTCGTGTTTCCCAGCAACACAGACTTTCCACAATGGGCTCATACATACTGGCCAATTTAGAAATAGAGGGTGAGAGGCAGTGAGGGCAAAAGCTAGGAGGAGTTTTTTACTCTGTATGAACTTCTGGCCATTAAGCTGGATGAACCAAAAGAAAAATCTTTGCAATGCCTCTGAAATAGACAGGTTAGGAGAAGCTGCTGATCCACAGATGAAGAATGGTGATTTTTACAGATCACAAACTGCGTAGCTGGGCTGTCAGAAGATGAGCAGTTCCTTCAACAGATGCTAGGCAAAATGGGGCTGTCTGATTCAAGGCAGAGAGATGGGCAGAATGACCCCTCATCAGGGCTGAAGATGGGGAAAGGGGGTAGGAATGGTTGACTCATCTGCTGGCCATGTCCCCAGACACACTTTATTATCTGACACCTCCTCATGGCCCCTGATAGGCTGTGAAGCACATACAGAGAAAGGAGACTTGTGAATGGGGTGGAAGTGGGGAAGAAGCATGTTGGAATTTGACAGAAAAGAGGAGTTAAAGTTCCACTCCTTTACGCTTTTTAGAGTCCTACAAAAGTTAAGAATTAGGAACTTCTTTCATCTCCGATGCCTACAGATTTAAGTGTACAATCATAAATCCAATCTAAGAGAGAGTTTGAAGTGCTAGGAAGTGTCTTCTTTGTAAAGCAAACTGAAATAAACATAGAACCCAGCCAGAAGAACCAGTTCTATTTTTTTTTTTTTTAAATACATGAAGCAGCAGGAACACGCATCTGTCACATTCCTTAAAAAACAGGAACAGGTGTTGTCCCCAGGGCAGAAGTGGAGGAGAAGGCAACGAAAAATAGTGACCATTTTCTTTGGGACTCATTTCTCAGTGCTTATAGTAACTCACTACGGCAGCAAAACAGATGACAGCAGAAGGATCAAACCAGTGACAGGCCTGTGTAAATTGGTACGCACAGGGAGAAAAGAGCCCCAGTCATTCTGTTCTGCTGGTTAAGGTATATTCTCTCCATCATAGCCAGGTAGGTGCTCATGGAGCTAGGAGCTAGGTCTACCGAGTACTGGCTTCAAAGGGAACATAAGAATGGTACAGGGTGGCTGCCATGGGCCAATTGTTTGTATCTGCCCCTTCCCCCCACCCCACCAAATTCATATGCTGAACTCCTCATCTCCGGTGTGACAGCGTTTGGAGGCGGGACGTTGGGGAGATGATTAGGTTTAGATGAAGTACTGAGGGTGTGGCCCTCGTGATGGAAATAGTGACCTTATAAGAGGAGACACAAGAGAGATTGCAGTGTCTCTCCATCATGTGAGGATACAATACATGATGGCCATCTACAATCCAGGAACTGGCCCCTTGTGAGGAGACCAATCTGCTGGTGGTATGGTTTGGATATAGTATGTCTGTCCCCATCAAAACTCATGCTGAAATTTGGTCCCCAATGTGACAGTGTTGGGAGGTGGGGCCTTGTGGGAGGTGTCTAGATTATGGGGGCGGATCTCTCATGAATGGCTTGGTGCTGTTCTCGAAATAGTGAGTTTCTGCTCTTGTGAAACTGGATTAACTCTCAAATGAATGGATTAGTTCTTGAGAGAGTGGGTTGTTATATAGCTAGGATGACCCTCAGGTTTTCTCCTCTTCCCATGTGTCTGCTTCCTCTTTGACCTTCTCCACCATCTTGTGACACAAGAAAGTCCTCGTCAGAAGCCAGGGCCATGCCCTTGAACTTTGCAGCCTGCAGAACTGTGAGCTAAATAAATCTCTTTTCTTTGTAAATTACCCAGTCTTAGGTAGTCTTTTATAGCAACACAAAATGGACTAAGATGGCACCATGCTCCTGGACTTATCATTCTCTAGAACTGTGAGAAGTGAATGTCTATTGCTGAAGCCAGGAAGTCAGTGGTATCTTGTTATAGCAACCTGAGTTGACTAAGATAATGGCTGAATTGTCTCTCATCCTGTCCGTTCCAGAACTGGATTCAGAATAACATGAGGATGAGACAATGTCAAAAGGCATCTTGGTTACAGCAATTCTTCTTTTCTCTCAATGTCACTTTCTCCCCAACTCCACCTCCCCATATGGGTAAATGTACAGTAAGAAGAATTCAGTATTGAAAACTGAAATGACTAGCGAGTGAGAATAAAATTGTACAAGGAAACCATTTTAAAGAAAGTATACCCCAAATCCTGAACTAGAAAAAGGAGTTTTTCAAGAAAATTATTTCAGCAAATTTGCTTACCTTTGTTTAAGCGTCCCATCACAGTAAATTCAAAATATTTACTGTTGTCAGTTGAAGAGTAAAGACCGAAGATGGTGGCTGAACTTTTAGTCTGCAGCTTGAAGGTGGAAATCACATAGAGATCATTCAGGGTGGGGTCTGTCAGGACTGGCAGCAGAGCACCTGGGTTCAGCCTCTGACTGGCCGATGGGAGAAGGTCAAAGACTGGGGAGGAGGAACAAGAAGGGGTATAAGTGAAAGATTCAAATTTGGGGAAAAACAGGGTTTTTTTTGGGTGGGAGGGCAATTTGACAGTCAGCTACAAGTAATGTAAACTAATGTTGTAATCCCTTTTCCATACTGCCAAACTCACTAGTTCTTCCCTGTCACTTTTACAGTGGCTGGACATTTGAGCCAGAAGAAATGCAGCACAATATTCATCACTGGGTATAGCCCTCAAGAGAAGAGTCAATTTGCAAACACAAAATTGGGTTTGGCTGAACAAATAGCTCTGAAAATGCCCACCAGGAAAAGCAGTAAAAGCTTAAAGTACAAGGGGAACTGCTGAAAGCATCCAAGCCATTGTTTAACTGATGTCCCCAAGCAGTAGATTTCTGTCACAGAGTCCCTTAGGCACTTCTAGGACCAGAGCCAATTGTCTTTCCCTGGTCAGTGACAAATGACAGGGAATGCAGCAGAAAACATGAATATGGTGGTAGACGTGCTGGTGGAAAATGATTTGCTACTTTTGTGAGACCTAAGTGTTCCCTTTGTGCCTTTACATTCTCTGGCGTTTCTCTGATTAAAAAAATCCCAATGTGGAAACAAAACAAAACAAATTGATGTGGTTTCAGTTTCTTGACTGTGTCTTGACTAATAGAATTGGTCTGCAAAAATCAGAATCTGCATTTGTATTTGTATAAGTTTCTTTTGATCAAGCAAGCAGTACTTTCTCTCACAAACTTTTTATATTTATGAAAGCTATGAGAAAGTATGCCCAGAGCCATTTAAAAGGCAAAGGCCAAATTTGGGTACTACTTACTAGAAGTTACTTAGTATATCTATTAGCATCTGCAGATATCATTTGAACAATTCCATAGCCTACAGGAACTTCAGCACCTACAGCTGTCTCTTGGATATAATAATTTGGTTATTAAATGGGTAATATTGACAATTCATAAAGAGTTCTTACAAATCAATAAAATAAGCATCCTAACAGAAAAATGGGCAAGGAATATAAAAGGCAATTTACATAAAAAGCATTAGAATAACCATTAAGCATATAAATAAATGTTAATGTATTTATCTAATGATGCAGGAGTTGCTAACTTAATAAAATATTGCTTTTACCATTGAATTGGAAAACTAGTAAATATAACAGTATCCAACTGTTGGTGATGGTTCAGGGAGATGGGCACTCTCTGTACCACTATGTAAGATTTACTCTAGTATAAACATTTTGAAGACAGTTTAAACAATAGTATCAAAGGCACTAAAACATATGTGCTCATTGATCTGGCAGTTTTACTTATGGGAATTTATCCTAAGGAAATAATGGATAACATGGTAAATGATTTAGGTACAAGAATATTGGCCACTAGTGGTAATTCTAGAATTTCTATTTAGGAAAGAATTAGCTGAAAATATAATTGAAACAGAGGTAAAACTGAGCTCTGTTGGCACACTATTTTGCTATGAAAACATAAACTGTCCTTAGCAGAAAAAAAAAAAAAAGAATAAGGGGTTGGCAGAGATTGAGGAGATGGTTAAAATCACCCCAAGCCATCCTGTGGCTCTTGTTCAATAAACTATTATTTACAATATCAAAACACAGGAAACAATTTAAGGGTTCTATATTATAACCTTGGCTAAATACATTTTGATTCTTCCAAAAAGAAGAATATTACCTATTTTTTAAAATGTAGCTCAATACTTATAAAAAGATGTTCATGATACATTAAGAAAAAAGGATTCTAAAACTATATGTATAACACAATTCCACTTGAAATATATATTTGCACAGAAAAATATTTGAAATGAAAGATAATACAACAACATGTTAATAGAAGCTATCCCTGGGTTGTGTAAGTTTTAAATTTCCTCTCTTTTATTTTTTGCTTATCTAACTTTTATTTTTTCCACAATGGGCAGGTATTGCTTTTGTAATAAGAATAAAAGTTTTGAAGCAAACAGGCAAAACTCTAGTTACTCAAAAATGTCTACCCTTTTAAAAAGACAATTTGTCTTCAAAGTGGATTTATGCTGTATTTTTCACATGTACCAGAGGTCCTTACACAAGAATGAATTCAATATTGAGACTTATTGGAAAGTAGAACATCTGTTGTGTTCCTCTTAGTGCTTACATCCTTATACCATAAATACTGTTGCCTACTGAATTTCAAAAGGGAAATTGGATTTCTTAATTTTCAAAAGAATTGGAAACTTTGTATTTTCACTAATGAGGGCAAAGGGAAATAAGGCAACCTATTACAAAGTTCCATTCAGGACAAAACATCTTGAGAAAAGAGATGTGTGTTTAAAGTATGGGAACGACCTTCAAAACAAAACTCACAGTACTCTTGATTCTTGCTTTGACTCCGATCAGGTTCATGATGTAACTCAAGCTAAACTTGTTGTATTTCAATCTGTGGTTGTCTGATTCATTTGCATCTCTCTCAAGAGGCAGAGGTGGGATTAGTTAGTAATGAATAGAGAGAGTGTTTTGAAAAGGAAATGAGACACTACCACTTTCTATTAATGTTATTATGTTTTAGTAAAAGTACCAGGATCAAAGCACAAACCTCTAATGTTAGAGGTGAAATTACTGCTACCAATGAGCCCAGCTACCACGGTATGTAAATTGAATATGTACTAATTTAAGATTAGTAATGCAGCTCAGAGGAAGAAGGAGATAAGCAAATTATCCTGTTAAGCCTGATAATTGCAGACTAGATAATGCAATAAAAAAAAAATCTATCAGAAACTTGACTTAATCAGGTCATCTACAGCAACTAAATTAACCAGGTAATTTAGGTTGTACAGGCTGAGTTCAAGTCTCCATGAAATGATCAGGTATGTCTGAGAAACAAAGTAACTAAGGCACACCATGAACTTATATGTTCAAAAATCCAGAATGTATATAACAAGAAAAAATTATACCTATAAATTCAAACCTGCCGAATATCATCACAATAAGACTTTTGAAGCGTGGTTAAAAGCTTCCTTTCTTACCTTCCTAGAAGTATGGGGTATAGTGTACATTACAGCATTTCAAATATTTCAACAGAAACTAAAAGTTAGCAGTACTGTAGTCCCTGAAACCACAGTGCTGGTTGTCTGGTCTGGAATCAAAATGAGTTATTTGGCGAAATGCAATTTAAATGCCCTCACAGGCATTCTCTGCCCTGGCTTCAAGAGGAATAACAACTTTTACTTCAGGTTGTGTGTCTCTCCCGGTTTTATTTCCATAGCCAGGAATAAATCAACACAGGCACCAAGTTCACACAGATGAAGCTCACCACTGACCAGTGAGGGCCAGTCATAACCCTAAGTTCTTTTTTTTTTTTTTAAATCATGTCTTCCTTTTGGTCTTTACAAAAAAAAATCTGTTTAACTGCTTTCTACCCAATGGCTATTTTCACTCCATTTTACCAAGGGGTTTGAGGATTGTTCAAGTATCTTTTCACATTATTTACTAAATTTTTACCTTTTCATAGAAAAAGACCAAATTCTTTTTTTAAAAAATTATAGATTCAGGGGGTACATGTGCAAGTTTGTTACATGGGTGTATTGCATAAGGTGGCATTTGAGTTTCTGGTAATCATCCAGTGAACGTAGGTAGTTTTCCCAACCCTCACCCCGCCTTTCGGAGTCCCCAGTGTCTATTCCTTCCATCTTTGTGTACCCACTGTTTTGCTCCAGCTTGTGAGAAACGCTATTTGATTTTCTGTTCCTGCCTTAATTCACTTAGGAAAATGGCCTCCAGCTGCATCCATCTTGCTGCAAAGAACGTGATTTCATTGAAAAGGCCCAGCCCTTCCTATTTATCTCAGAAATTAAGACATCAAGCCAACTCCTGAAAGAAACTTTCTTTTTGGGATTCAAGCAAAGTCAGAGCAGAAAATGCACGTGCCAGGGCAAGTAGAGTAATTCTGCACCTTTCTCAGGGATGCTCCGAGCAGACTCTGGGCGAACGTCCCTGGCCTGTGGAAGGATTTAGGGAGCAAGGCTGACTGGAGGGAACTGGCACAGGGTGCAAGACTCGGAATTCACCCTACACCAGAGCCTAGCATGTTCGAGGTCTAGGGCCCCTGTAGCAAGTTCTGAAGTCAACCCCACGTCTTTGCATAGTCTGAAACAATTTTGAATCCCCCAACTATTTAGGGAATTGTTCTCATCATTGGATAATCGAATTTCAGAAAATTCTAGACTAACCACTACCTGCAATCGCAATATGCTTTGATTGGGCCCGGGAGGGACAGAGGGGCTGAGCAAGGCCTCAGGAGCACAGGGCCAGCAGGTCCCCCACTCGCTCCCCGGATGGGGCACCCGGTGCCCATCGCCCCCAGGCCCGACCCGAGCCCGCTTACCCTGGGGGGTGGCCTGGGCGCCGGCCGCCAGCCACGGCTGCAGGACCAGGTGCAGCAGGAGGACTGCGGCTCCGCGCGGGGCCAGCATGTTGGCTCTTCCTGCTCCCCGCGGGGCCGGGGGCGACGGCGGGCGGCGTTTGCCCTGCCTGGGGGTCCCTGGGCCGTGCGTTGAACCTCGGTCGGGGCCCGGGCCGGCGGCACAGGTGACCGTGGCGCGGCGTCCGGGCTGCCGTCGGGGGCGCGCTCGCGTCCGGGTGGAGCAGAGCAGGGGAGCTGGCGTCTGGGCTCCGCGGCCGCGGCCGGGCGCTTTATGGTGCGGCCGGGCGGGGGAGGGCCGAGGCGGGGGCGGCCCCCTTGGCGGGCGGGATCCCCTGTCCCGGAGCTGGGCGGCTGAAGCAGCGGGCCGGGGCTCAGGAAGAAAGGCGCGGGTGTGAGGATGGGAAGGAGCCTGGACGGACCAGGTCCTGGGGTGGGTAGACACGGCCCGACGCGCAGGGTAGGGGTGAGGATGCACAGTCGGGGCTGGAGAGAAAGAGGGGCTGAGCAGAGGCACTCGGGGCCACGGGGGGAAAAAAAAGCAGAAGGAAAGGGGCGAGAGGGAGGCAGAAAGTGACACTGACCCACCAGCCTTGGGCACTTTCAGGCCCCCACCCCTTGTGCTCCTTTTGTTTTCTAAAAAGAATATCCTTTGGATCCGGCTTTGAACACCCACTTTGGGTTCCCTTGCAAATGAATCCTGAAGCTCTCCAGGAACACTGCCTCCTAAAGTGGCCCAGAGAGCAATGAGTTTCTTTTATTTCTTCAAGCTTTTCTTGAACATTTGAAAGGCTGGATTTTTTTCTCTATGGTTTTGAGACACAGTGAAAGTTTGAAAGTTTTTGTGTTTTTAATGGAAATAAAACACATCTCAAGGAATCCATCCAGACAGAGCCATTTCTAGGTTGGTGAATCTGTGCTTTATGGAGAATTTATTTTCAGTCTGGTTTCCAAACACCCTCCTGCCCACCTCCATTCCTCTGTCACCAAAGATTCCGTGGGACAGTTTAAAGGTAAGGGGGGTACGACTTGAAAAAGATCGGAGGAACATAAGTAATTTGCCCTCCTCCTGGGCAAAGCCCCAGAATGATATAGATTAAGTAGAGGAAAAAATATTTCGTAAATAGTGGCAAAAATTTCTCCTCTTAACAATCTTTGGATGGAGAAGATCCAGCAAAGAATTGCTATCCTTCAAATAATTCCATTTCAAAGTTTAATAAGCCACAAACTGGGAGATTAACGCACCATTTTATCTCCAAACTGCTAAAATAACCTGACACCAATTATTCAATTTACAGCTAGTGATCTAGAGATTTGTGAGCTATCTGCAGAGCTCTCTTCTATGTAAGGTCCAATACAGGTCTATCCAGGCTTCCTTTAACGCCACATTACACTAAAGTCGCTCTTTGGAATGGGGCACCATATGTCTACACATGAGAAAGCACTGAGAGACACAGAGGATGTCTGTACATATCAACGAATGAGATGGACTAGATTTGGGAATCTTCAGATCTCCAGACTATGTTCCCAAGAGTGGCCTGGGTTGAGGGGAATCCAGGCTCCCAACCTATGCTTCAAGCAGAACCAGCCTTGCTTTTCTATATTTTGTACAGTAGACTTCAGAGATTAAGATTTTCTGTGAAGACAGTGTTTGGATGTTCAAAATTTTGAAAGCCACTATTCAGTGATTCTCAGCTGATTGGGTATATCGGAATCTCCTGGGGAATTTAAATAAATAGTGATTAGGTGCCTACAGGGAACAAATGAAACCAAACATCAAAAGAATACACTATATCATACCATAGACTTCTCTGATACATAAAATAGGGTTACTCCTTAAATGAGTCACCGAGCAAGCTTATCAGATGCCTGTGAGAGTTCTTGTGCAGTGCGCCAGACATTGTCTGTTTCCTCTCAGATCTGGTGCTTGCCTGCTGCATGCTTGTCAGCAGTCTTGGCAAAACAGGAGACTAGAGAGCAACAAGAAGGTAGAAGGTAGAAACTAGAGTATGTCCTTCTCTGTGACCTGAATGGCTGCATCTTCTTTGTGACTCTTGCAGGTGAGGTCCACCAGGATTCTAGCTTCTGCCCTTTCACCACTTGTGCCCTCCAGCCATGACGTTGGAGGTCACTTCCTGCAGTTGCTAAAATATGGATTGCCTTAGTCTTCCCTGTTTGGCATCTCAGTTCTTCTATTATATATGTAATCATTTCCCTGTATTAAATTTCTTCTATTTAAAATACCTAGAGTATTTGCTAGGAATCTCTATGGTGAGAATGATGTACCACGTGCTGCTGGACATGGATGTGTTGGAGGGCACCCTGCAGCGCCTGGAGTCTGGAGATGTGTTCCCCATCAGCTGCAGGATCCCCAGCATGCTGCTGAATGATGAGGAAACTGAGAGTTGGTCATGCCACGTGCCAGTTTTTCTTTTTATGACCGTGTGTATTTTTGTTGATGTTACCCTCTTTCTAAATTCTGCCATATGTATCCCCAACCCTTGACTCAGTGACACACCAAACACACAGTGTTCTTGAGCACGATAGTATTTTTTTTCCTCATTGAAGATTCAAAACAAAAAGAAAATCTAGAAATGTTTTATTCCTAGCAAATTCCCAGCAAAATAGCTTGCACAACATGATGGTTAATATTGTCAACTTGATTGGATTGAAGGATACAAAGTATTGCTCCTGCGTGTGTCTGTGAGGGTGTTGCCAAAGGAGATTAACACCTGAGTCAGTGGACTGGGAGAGGCAGACCTACCCTCAATCTGGGTGGGCACCATCTAGTCAGCTGCCAGCACAGCTAGGATAAAGCAGGCAGGAGAAGATAGAAGAGTAGACTTGCTGAGTCTTCTGGCCTTGATCTTTTTCTGTGCTAGATGCTTCCTGCCCTAGATGCTTCCTGCCCTCAGACATTAGACTCCAAGTTCTTCAGCTTTTGAACTCTTGGACTTACACCAGTGATTTGCCAGGCTCTTGGGCCTTCAGCCACAGACTAAAGGCTGCACTGTCAGCTTCCCTACTTTGAGGTGCTGGGACTTGGACTGGCTTCCTTGCTTTTCAGCTTGCAGATAACCTATTGTGGGACTTCATCTTGCGATCGTTAGTCAATACTCCTTAATAAACTCCTCTTCCTATCTATTCTATTAGTTCTGTCCCTCTAGAGAACCCTGACTAATACACAGATACAGGCATACAATAAATTTTGGTTGACTACTAAGTGTAATGGAAAAACAAAAGAATCAAATGACTTTCTGTTAGCCTAACAGAATTTACAATCTGGTTTTTATGCAGCCATTCACTGGGGAGTCTCAGTAAACTTTCTCTTTATGTCCTCAGAGTCTAAAGTAAATTTGATCACAATAAAATTAATTTAATTAGCTATGAAATATATGATAAAGGAGGCAAAGGAGTTTATTGATATACATCAATATCTGTTGATGTAGTTACATTGGATTTTATTTCATTTATTTTAATAATTTATTACTTTATTTGATTTTTCCCCCCAGTATCTGACTGTAAGCTCATTAGGACTACCTCATTTATTTTTGTAACTCTAATTCCAAGTACAGTACCTAACATTTAGTAGTAAATATATCATTGAATTGCCTTTCCTTCTCTTAATACTATAACCTAGGATAAGAGTTGTGACATGTTAATAATACATTAGTAGGTACAGTAGGTTACAAAAATGGCCCCAATTCTTTACTGCACTATATACACATCTTTTATTCTTCTGTATATGCATCTCAGGGCTTGGCCATGTAACATGTTTGGCCAATAGGATTTTGGCAAAAGTGCCACAAGCAGGGGCTTAAAAAAACTGCACCTTTGCTTTTGCCATGATAGCATGCCTGTGCTAGCCTATTGGAGAATGAGAGACACGTAGCAGAGTACAGCCACCCCGGGCAATGCCAGCCAAGATCAGCTGACAGATGAATGAGTTCTTTTCTAATGTTGTAATACAGAGTATGACTCAATTTTTGATGTTTGACTGCTGACAGCTCTCAAGCCCCACCACTTCCCTCCCTCTCTGCTCCACATCTTGGCAAAGTGATAAAAATGCCTAGGTGCTCCTTCCTTGGCGCTAGCAGGAAGTTCCAACAGTATAAGCCCTAGCCCATGTACAAAAACCCTCACCACAGCGCCATTCCTAACCACAGTAAGAATCCCAAAGCCATTCTCCTTTCTTGTTCTCTCTAGTTGTTTTCAGACCAGCTTGGGAGCCCATCTTATTCTCCTCCAGAATCCTTATTATGTGAGCAATAAACCTTTCAAACCCCTTTGCTACATGTGTGATAGCATTATTGATTTTGACATCCAAACCCAATTTTGAGAGTGGGGATCTATCCTGCTCCTGTGGGTTACTATAGCACTGTTCTTCACAAGTGGGACAAATTGCCCATACTGTGCATTGCTATTTGGTACAACTAAGTAGAAGTTTTATACATATGTGTTAATTGATATAGGCATAATAAAGTTTCACTACTTATGTCAGGTTTTCCACTTGAATTTTTGAAGAAAATAGAAATGGATATATTAGCATTAAAAGATGGATAAAGGGGCCAGGCATGGTGGCTGACATTTATAATCTCAGCACTTAGGATGCCAAGGTGGGAGACTCACTTGAGCCCAGGAGTTGGAGACCAACCTGGGCAACATAGTGAGACCTCATCTCTATAAAAATAAAAATTAAAAAATTAGCCAAGCATGGTGGTGCCCACCTGTGGCCCCAGGAACTTGGGAGGCTGAGGTGAGATAATCGCTTGGGCTCAGGAGGTTGAGACTGCTGTGAGAGCCAGGATCATGCCACTGCATTCCAGCCTAGCCTGGGTGACAGAGCAAGACCCAGTCTCAAAAAGAAAAAGATGTTTACATTCTACTCTGTGATGACATTTATGCCATAGCCACTGCATTCCAGCCTGGGTGACAGAGCAAGATCCTGTCTCAAAACAAAACAAAACAAGATAGTTACATTCTACTGTGTGATGACATTTATACTATAGCACTGGGAAATGTAGCCTTTGGACTCCTATTTAGTTCACTGTTAATAACAAAGGAAGGTGCCTGATTAAGTGACAGGAAAATAGCTCTTCTAAAAACTACTTAGCACAGATAAGGGCTCAGTAAATGAAGCAGGGGGCTTTTGATTAGTGTGCAATTCAAAGTTGAATTTTCCCCCCAGAATTTAGAAGATATTTTGCTTTAGCAATTAGGCACTGAAGATCAGTAAAGCAAGAAAAGAAGCGTGTAAATATTACTCATTTTCAATCTTACCAAAGGTCTATAAAAAAATTCCTCACTAACCTCATATTTTACTAAATAATGTGTAAAATCCTTAGAAAAAATAGCCAGAAATCAATTGTGAGGACATTTGCTACAATTAATTATTATGTATACAATTAATAATTGTATATATACCAAACTTGAAGTCCAGAGAGAGTTTTCAACAACTAGGATCTCTTAAAGTAATTGCTTAAATTCATTAAACAATACATTTATCCAACTATATAGTGGTTCCTTCAATGTTTAATGATAACAATGATTATTGTGCCAGGAATATCCCTTACTGAGTGCCAGGTGTCTAAATGTATTTGCTAAGAAAATACAATGCAGAGTGTAATGAAATAATATGACATAAAACAAACATGTAAAATACACGAAAATTGCATCAATTTGGATCCTGTCTCAGCCTCCCAAGTAGCTGGCAATTTTGGATAGTTTGATTTTATTTGGGCTGAAGTTCATCTATGGGGAAAAACGGGTTTGCAAATAAATGAATAGTATTACTTGAATTCCTGAGGGCATGTTTAACCTAACTAAAAGAACTGTCACATTGAAGGATTTTGGTAGTTAACTTCCAGCAGAAAAATCAGTGCTGCTAATTACAAATTACCTCTAATTAGTTCACTAAAGTTGTAGGTACAGATGAGACTACATAAGAAGTGTGTGTAAAATAAGAAAAAATGGGGAGGGGGGCACAGGAACACTGGGAAACACTAGTATTAAGTGTCCAGTAGAAGGAGGAGCCAGAAATTAATATGTAAGGTTGTGAAAGAAAATCTGGAAAGTATGGTTTTGTGGGCTGAGCATGGTGGCTCATGCCTGTAATCCCAGCACTTTGGGAGGCAGAGATGGGTGGTTCACTTGAGGTCAGGAATGTGAGACCAGCCTGGCGAACATGGTGAAACCCCATCTTTATTAAAAATACAAAAATTAGCCCAGCATGGAAGCGGGTGCCTGTAATCCCAGCTACTAGGGAGGCTGAGGCATGAGAATTGCTTGAACTCGGGAGGTGGAGGTTGCAGTGAGCCGAGATCGCACCACTGCATTCCATCCTGGGCGACAGATCAAGACTGTCTCAAAACAAACAAACAAACAAACAAACAAACAAATTATGGTGTGGGGGAGGCATGGTGAATATTATCGACTATTTTGACCTCTGTGGAGAGGTCAGGCCAGATAAGAGCTAAAAACTGTGCTTGGGTTTGTCAGCCTGGAAGTCACCGGTGACTGCTGAAAGCAGTCTGATGGAATGGTGTGGGTAAAAGAAGGGCAGAGTATTGCTATTTGAGGAGTCAGGATGACAGAATAGGAAGTGGAGGTAGTAAGTGTAGATAACTTGGTGGGTTTTTTAGAGACTGTGGTGGAGATGTGTTGGGGGGCGTGTCCTGCTGTGTTGCCCAGGCTAGTCTCAAACTTCTGGGTTCAAAACATACTCCTGTCTCCGTCTTCTGTGTAGCTGGGATTGCAGGTGTGCACTACTGTGCCCTGCTAAGAATAGATTAACTTTTAAAAAGCTTGTCTGTGAAGCAGAAGGGGGACATACAACACTAACTCTGTGGGAGAGTTATGAATGCATTTTGATTTAGGTTGAATAGAGCTGCTGAGGAGGGAGAAGTTGGTATGATAGTTTAGGTTTTCATTTTCTTTCTTTCTTTCTTTTTTTTTTGAGACAGGGTCTCACTTTGTCACCTAGGCTGTAGTGCAGTGGCATAATCTTGGTTCACTGCAGCCTCGACCTCCTGGGCTAAAGTGATCCTCTTACCTCAGCCTAGCAAGTACCTGGGAATACATGTGTCCAGCAAATGCCTGGCTAATTTTTGTATTTTTTGTAGAGACAGGATTTTGCCATGTTGCCTAGGCTGATCTTGAACTCCTGGGCTCAAGCAATCCACCTGCCTTGGACTCCCAAAGTGTTGGGATTACAGGTGTGAGCCACTGTGTCTCAATATTTTGCTTTTTTTTTTTTTATAATTGTTTTTCATTTTATGTGTCATCGCTCCTCTAGCAATGTAAGCTTCGCAAGAATGAAGTCTGTCAGTGTAATAGACAGAAACAGAATTCCCATCTTGGGGATTTACAATTTCCTACAACATGAAGTCCAGAGGGAGAGAGCTGAGGAGGTACTTTGGTGAATTAATGATGTTATACTGGTGGACCAGTTCTTGGACTTCCCTCACGGTTGCAAAATAGCTGCTGCAGCTCTAAACATTGTCTCTTCACATGATATCATCCAAAAGTTGGAAACAAGGAAAGGATAGGGATTCTGCTCTTGTAGCTCTTTTTTCCAGCGAGAAAAACCTTTCCCAGAAGCACCCCAACAGACTTCTCTTCGGGTCTTACTGTCCAGAAGTAGATCACAGACCTACCCCTTTGTTTGCCAGGAAGGTGGAAAAGTGACAATCTGGTTTTTTCAGACTTGATTATGAGTGGTGGACTCTACCAGGAAGAAAGAGGGAGAAGGGAATGGATCATTGCCCATGTCAACATGATTAGCTGCAAGTTCTGTGTCTTCCACTTTGTTAGTGCCTGCTGCAGTGCTAGGTGTTTACAAGTGAGTCTTTGGCAAATGGCCTTATTCTCCAGTGAGGTTTATAGTGTGATAAAACAAATATGTGAGGTAGAAAGGAGAAGTAATGTCCTGGTAAATCAGAACGGGAATGAGAGTATGGGGGAAAAAATTAAAGTCTTAGAGGAAAAGTAAATGAGCAGAAAGAGAGAAAATGACTTCAATTCCAGTGGGTTTAATGTGAAGAATACTCTTAATGTATTAAAAGTTCTAGACCAGGGACTAGCAACTATAGCTTATAGGCTGAATGTGGCCCACTGCTTGTTTTTATAGGATCAGTGAGCTAAAAATAATTTTTATAGTTTTAAATTATTGGAATTTAATATTTATGATGTGAAAATCATGTGAAATTGCAATTTCAAGGCTCATAATTAAAGTTTTATTGGAACACGGCAATGCTATATCCATTTTTGTGATACAATGGCAAAGTTGAGTAACTGTGACAGAGCCCATGTGGCCTGTGAAGGTCTCAGATATTTACTCTCTGGTCCTTTACAGAAAAGGTTACTGACCCCTGTTCTAGATCATGCCTTTTCTGGCAAGCCTTATCCATTAATCTTAGACTCAATTATTAAGCAGAAGAAAACACAGGAGGAGGGAGAAGGAAATATTAGTGGATTATTTTCTTGCCGGTAGTCCCTTCCCTACTTTCCTATCGACTGCTCAGATCTAGGAGTTAAGGCACACAGGGCATTAGAGTTACCATCTTGCCTCCTAGTACCACGAACTAAAAAATATTAAATCTGTTGTTTATCTCCTTCTTCTTTCTCAGTATAGTGTTTTCTTTCCAGAAGTATTAAAATGAACCAGCTTCATAACAATTTCAGGAGAAGTGTGAGGGAATTGGTTACTGACTTGAAAACTGTTTACTGGAAATGTGATTTCATTTATGGATCTAGGAAAATGTGAACTGCAAACATCGTTTATTATTCCATTTCAGCATTAAATTCCATTGGTATGTAGCATGTGCTTTATCACACGTTAGTTAAAAATGCCTTTCCAACCTATATAATCCTCATAACAGGGTTTCCTTGTGGAGCTCTGCCATGACCTTCACCAGAAGAGTTTTTGAGTATGGGTATAATTACGAGTGATGGGTATAATTACTATTGATTATTTTGGCTATCACATTTAAAAATTTATTAGTGGGAAAGGAAAATACACGTAACGTTTACCCAGAAAACCAGGATGAGTAAATGTAGTCGAGGAATTTGGAATAAGAACAGAAAAGGGGGATGTGTGGAGGGTCTGAGAAGGACAGGTGAGAGGCAACAAAGGGTCCCTCAAGGATGAAAAAGCTCATCACATCCAGGGGTTTTGAGCACTGATTGCTTAGAAGCACCTATCAGGAAGAGCTCCCCCAGAGTGAGCCCCAAGCCCCATTCATAATTCCTTCTTCTTTCCTTGATGTTCCCCACGACCACTCCCTGCAAGGTTAAGAGCTCATTTTCTATTGCCTTTCCAGGGGGGCCAGGCGTTCCATCCACAGCAGCTCCCTGAAGTTGCCTGTGGGGTCATGTGCTTTGGGGCTAGTTCTCTGAGGGCTGCAGTGCCTTGAACGCAATCTTTGAACACTGTCTATGTGTCTAACAGTTAAGCAGCTGAAATCAGAGGCATGCAGAATTACCCTAGCAGGCTTTGTCAGGGCTTCTTCCGTGAGATTATGACTCGTTTTGCTCATCTTCTTTTGCACAACACAACGTACTTACACGTATGTCCTAGTACTCATATGCATGCATGCATATATATGCATGTTTATGTATAAGTACACATATACCCACACACCTTCTTCTTTTTCTGTGGAAGAATATGTTAAGTTTTTACTGCCTAGAAATCCACATCATAATAATCGACTTTAAATATCTCATTCAGATAGTGAGCTTTGTCTTATATTTGATCTCATCTAATCTTCACAACAATGAAGTGAGACAGGTGGATGCTATAGTTATAATGATAACCCACTAATTTTTTTGGCAGGTGCTATAGTTATAATTTCCACTGCACAGATCAGAAAACTGAATGTCGGGGAGATTGAATAACCTTCCCAAGGAAATGCCAGAAACTGGACTTGAACTCAGGTCTTCTGACCCTAGGCGCAGTGTCCCTCTACTTGGCTGCAGTGCCTTAGGGAAAGTGAATGTCTGATCAATGCATAAAAGCTTGCTTCGTGGGTAGACTATGTGAATTGAAGCCATGAGAATGCATTTCTTATGGTTAATTTAACATACTTCCTTCTTCACATATTATATGAAGCCAAAAACTCAATTTTTTAGTATTTGCTTTTTTTCTCTATATTTTTACAAAGCCATTGCCAAAATGGTTGTGGTCACCAGCATAATACATCATGATATAGCCCTGTCCTATGAAGGAATCATAATGCTATGTATGATATGGAGAGGTAGCATGGTGGAGCCACACCTGGGTTTGAAACCTGGTCCAGCCTCTTATGAGCTGTGTGGCCTTGGGGAAATCCCTGATGCTCTTGGGTGGGATAAAGGAGTGTCTTACTTTCCTCACTGGGAAATGGGAATGATAGCTACCTTATGAGTTGTTTAAGAACCAGCTCTAGGATGGTGCTCTCAATGAACAGCACTGGGCTTCTGACTTCAGGGACCTGAAACTGACTCCCAGGATGCAAGATCTTGAAACATTTCTGAGAGCGGCCAGTAAAAACAAGGAGTAGCATCCTGGTTAGGAGTGCAGCCACCTTTGATACTGGTTCCATGACTGTATGACCTTGGGAAGCCATTTAATGGCTCTGTTTCTTAGAGTGTCAGCCATAAGAGGAAGATGCTAATGGCACCTGTTTTCAGGTGAGTGGAAAAGCCAATAGTACTGTTATTAGGTGGAGGATGAACATAAACACTTAATCCAGTGCCTGGTACATGGTGGTTTCCTTATTATCTTCATTTTTGTGGGTGCTATGGTTTGGAAATGGTTTGTCCCACCCAAACTCATGTTGAAATTTGATCCCCTTTATGGTGGTGTGGGGAGGTGGGGCCTAGTGAGAGGTGTGTGAATCCTGGATATAAATTCCTCAGGAATAGATTAATGTCCTTCTGCAAGGGTGAGTTCTTACTCTTGTTGGATGGATTGGAATGGTGTGGGTTGTTGGAAAGAGCCTGGCTCCCTGGTTTCTCTCTTGCTTCCCCTCACACCATGTGATCTCTTTGCACACACCAGCTCCCCTTTTGCTTTCCACCATGTGTTGAAGCAGCCTGAGGCCATCACCAGATGTGGATGCCCTAACTTGAACTTTTCAGCCATCACAAGCCAAATAAACGTCTCTCTCTCTTTTAAAATAAACTACCCAGTCTTAGATATTCTGTTACAGCAACACTAAATGAATTAAGACAGTGGAGTTCAGATGTTTCCATTTGTAATTGAGTTTGTTAATCTATTATCATCCAAAGCTTAACGAGAGGAAATTCGAAGTTTATTTTGACAGTCTTTGAACAAGTAGAGCATACTCTGTTAGGGAAGGGGCACCCTCTTGTAAAAGGAAGGAAGAAACAGGACTTAGAGTAAGGACTTAGAAATTAAGTTTTAAGGACTTAGAAATTAAAATTAAAATTTAAGCAGGACTTAGAGTAAATTTTAATTTCCCTGACTACAAGTAGAGTGATTTCGGCTGCTTTTGTAACCTAGAGCAAATACCGAGCTCCAAACTCAGGTGGAGTCTGTATTACCGTATATAGAGATATAATAGTCTCACGTGTGTATGTGCAGGTACAGGTATATTGTCCAACACAGAGATGAGACAATTAGAATTCAAGGGCTGGTTCAGGCCAAACAAGGTCTCAGGATAAAACCATCCGGCATCTACAACCTGTAATTGACATTGGAGAATAATTGTTCTATGATAATCAGGGACGGTGGATTATCATGTGATGTTATAATTCTGAGATTTGCTTTTTGCAGAATAGATAATATCTGTTTATTTTATCTTTATTTTTCTTTAATAAATACGTATTCCTGTTCTTCAGTTGAGGCTGGTGTTCTTGCAACTCAGGAAACTGATGATAACCTATTCAGCTATCCAGGGGAAAGGTCAATCCTAGATATTAAGGGGAGGCTTGAATAAAGGGGAGTGGACCATCCTCACAGAGTAGCCTGATCCCGAGCATCCAAAGCCCACTACAATAAAAAGGAAGCCATGAATGACATTGGCATTAGAAACCTGCTTCTTATATAAAAATAGCCTTGCAAATTAAAAAGCATGAAAAACAGATGTACTGGACTTCTCAACAGGGCTATTTCCACATTGTTAAGGAAGTATTTATGACTTACTGATGAAAGGTGTTCTTTCATGATCTGGTCTATCTTCATAAACTTTTTTGTGCAGAATGTAGAATTTTGAATTCACAATAATTTGAATAAATGAGCTGCACAAATTAGGGGGAAAGATTGGTTTGATAGAGCACCTTTTTGTGTTGAGACAACTATATTTTCAACTGGGTAACTGAAAGGTGAACATGGTGAATTTATGCCTTAAGGCCAACAGCTTTTTTACAGCATTATGGTAAGGAGTTTTTTTTGGTTTTGTTTTTTCCCAAAACTTGCTTGTGGTTGTAACCACTATTCGAATCTCTTGCTTGTGGTTGTAACCACTATTTGAATCTCTGCAAGAATTGTAAGAAAAGTGATTTAACTTCGATTTAAAATGCTGTTGCATTGAGACTTCCGTTTCTAGTACTGTAATGTGATAACATACCCTGAATGATCCTCCCAGTGAAAATAACTAAACACTTGGGGTAGAAATTTTAAAATTAAATGAATTATTGAGCTGGCAAGAAAGCAAGAAATATATAGAAACCAAATATAAAGTGAAAGCCTGAGTCCTGAGAGGCAAATGAGTGGCGAAGCTAGATTTTACCCTCAAAGCGTCTGATGAAACCTGGGACCTTCAGCTTCTGTTTTAGCAGCATCACGGTTGAAGAGATTAAGAAAAAGCTGCCCTAGGGTGAACAGTCCAGTAGGAAACCTTTCATAGAAAGCTGCGACCTCAGGAGTTGCACCCTCAGTGTGGGGCAGCTTAGACAGAAACCCTCCGAAGTGGAGAACAAGGAAACTTGCCTCTCGTGATTTTGTCCGTAGCACAGAGGAGAAAACCTCTAGGGGACCTCATGTGATTTGCTGGTTTGTTTTCACACTTTTCCACAAAATTTAAAAATCCGTGGAAATTTTAAGCCTACAAAAAAGTTGAAAGAAAAGTACAATGAGGCCAAGTGCAGTGGCTCATGCCTGTAATCCTCGTACTTTGGGAGGCTGAGGGAAGAGGATCGTTTGAGGATAGGCATTCAAGACCAGTCAGGGCAACACAGACCCCTTCTCCACAAAACATACAAAACGGAGACCCTGTGTCTACAAAACATACAAAAATCTAAGTTGGACATAGTGGCACATGCAGAGACTGAGGCATAAGGATCCCCTGAGCCCGGGAGTTTGAGGCTATACTGAGCTATGATTGTACCACTGCGCTCCAGCCTGGAAGACAGAGACCCTGTCTCTAAAAAAAAAGTACTATGAACGGTGCTCTTACAGTCACTGCTTTATCTCATATACCTATACATATGTGTGTATGTGTCTGTGTATAGATGTTTTTTCACTTATTAACATACTTTTATTAGACTAGCATTGTTTTACCTTTTTGCAAATCTCTTTTATGTCTGACAGTGGAAGACAGTTGAATTCTCAAGTCTGCTTCTTCATTTGATGCACTGTTTTGGTGAAAGTATATGAAGAAAACCTAGTTTCACATAGACTTGCAGTTGGAGGGAGAACTTCATGAACCCCCTGAAAGGGTCTCAGGTAGCCCCAAGAATCCTCAGACCATATTTCAAGAACCACTGGAACAAACGAAACTGTTTCTCAGTTGAAGATTCTCTATAGCCACCGAATTAGTACCAGAATTGGCAATTCCTTCTGTGGCCCAAACCATTTTGACAAATTGGATAAAGTGGTGATGATAAAGGAAATTTAAACTCTTTTTTTTTCTTTTATTTATTTATTTATTTATTATTGCATTTTAGGTTTTGGGGTACATGTGAAGAACATGCAAGATTGTTGCATAGGTACACACGTGGCAGTGTGATTTGCTGCCTTCCTCCCCCTCACCTATATCTGGCATTTCCCCCCATGCCATCTCCCCCCTAACTCCCCACCATCTACTGTCCCTCCCCTATTTCCCCCCAACAGACCCCAGTGTCCATGTGTCCCCTCCCTGTGTCCATGTGTTCTCATTGTTCAACAGCTGCCTATGAGTGAGAACATGCGGTGTTTGATTTTCTGCTCCTGTGTCAGTTTGCTGAGAATGATGGCTTCCAGGTTCATCTATGTCCCTACAAAGGACACGAACTCATCGTTTTTGATGGCTGCATAATATTCCATGGTGTATATGTGCCACATTTTCCCTGTCCAGTCTACCATCGATGGGCATTTGGGTTGGTTCCAGGTCTTTGCTATTGTAAACAGTGCTGCAATGAACATTCGTGTGCATGTGTCCTTCCTTATAGTAGAACAATTTATAATCCTTTGGATATATACCCAGTAATGGGATTGCTGGGTCAAATGGAATTTCTATTTCTAGGTCCTTGAGGAATTGCCACACTGTCTTCCACAATGGTTGAACTAATTTACACTCCCACCAAGAGTGTAAAAGTGTTCCTATTTCTCTACATCCTCTCCAGCATCTGTTGTCTCCAGATTATTTGATGATCGCCATTCTAACTGGCGTGAGATGGTATCTCAATGTAGTTTTGATTTGCATTTCTCTGATGACCAGTGATGATGAGCATTTTTTCATATGTTTGTTGGCCTCATGTATGTCTTCTTTTGTAAAGTGTCTGTTCATATCCTTTGCCCACTTTTGAATCGGCTTGTTTTTTTCTTGTAAATCTGTTTTAGTTCTTTGCAAATTCTGGATATCAGCCCTTTGTCAGATGGGTAAACTGCAAAAATTTTTTCCCATTCTATTGGTTGCCGATTCACTCTAATGACTGTTTCTTTTGCCGTGCAGAAGCTGTGGAGTTTGATTAGGTCCCATTTGTCTATTTTGGCTTTTGTTGCCAATGCTTTTGGTGTTTTACTCATGAAGTCCTTGCCTACGCCTATGTCCTGAATGATTTTGCCTAGATTTTCTTCTAGGGTTTTTACGGTGTTAGGTCTTATGTTTAAGTCTTTAATCCACCTGGAGTTAATTTTAGTGTAAGGTGTGAGGAAGGAGTCCAGGTTCTGCTTTCTGCACATGGCTAGCCAGTTTTCCCAACACCATTTATTAAACAGGGACTCCTTTCCCCATTGCTTATTTTGTTCAGGTTTGTCAAAGATCGGATGGTTGTAGATATGTTGTGTTGCCTCTGAGGCCTCTGTTCTGTTCCATTGGTCTATATCTCTGTTTTGGTACCAGTACCATGCTGTTTTGATTACTGTAGGCTTGTAATATAGTTTGAAGTCTGGTAGTGTGATGCCTCCTGCTCTGTTCTTGCTCAGAATTGACTTGGCTATGCAGGCTCTCTTTTGGTTCCATATGAAGTTTAAGGTGGTTTTTTCCAGTTCTGTGAAGAAGGTCATTGGTAGCTTGATGGGGATAGCGTTGAATCTGTAAATTACTTTGGGCAGTATGGTCATTTTCACAATATTGACTCTTCCTAACCATGAACATGGAATGTTTCTCCATCTGTTTGTGTCCTCTCTTATTTCGTTGAGCAGTGGTTTGTATTTCTCCTTGAAGAGGTCCTTTATGTTCCTTGTTAGTTGTATTCCCAGGTATTTTATTCTCTTTGTATCAATTGTGAATGGCAGTTCATTCTTGATTTGGCTTTCTTTAAGTCTGTTATTGGTGTATAGGAATGCTTGTGATTTTTGAACATTGATTTTGTATCCTGAGACTTTGCTGAAGTTGTAAGTTGTTTATCAGTTTCAGGAGACTTTGGGCTGAGACAATGGGGTCTTCTAGATATACAATCATGTCGTCTGCAAATAGAGTCAGTTTGACTTCCTCCTTTCCTATTTGAATACCCTTTATTTCTTTTTCTTG
>NW_016107331.1:614916-636003 GCF_001604975.1 Cebus imitator | reverse complement strand
CATCCTTGTCTAGTGCCAGATTTCAAAGGGAATGCTTCCAGTTTTTGCCCATTCAGTATGATATTGGCTGTTGGTTTGTCATAAATAGCTTTTATTATTTTGAGATACGTTCCGTTAATACCTAGTTTATTGAGGGTTTTTAGCATAAAGTGCTGTTGAATTTTGTCAAAGGCCTTCTCTGCATCAATTGAGATAATCATGTGGTTTTTGTCTTTAGTTCTGTTTATGTGGTGAATTACATTTATGGACTTGCGTATGTTGAACCAGCCTTGCATCCCTGGGATGAATCCTACTTGATCATGGTGGATAAGCTTTTTGATGTGCTGTTGCAATCGGCTTGCCAGTATTTTATTGAAGATTTTTACATCTATGTTCATCATGGATATTGGCCTGAAGTTTTCTTTTCTTGTTGAGTCTGTGCCGGGTTTTGGTATCAGGATGATGTTGGTCTCATAAAATGATTTGGGAGGGATTTCCTCTTTTTGGATAATTTGAATAGTTTCAGAAGGAATGGTACCAGCTCCTCTTTTTATGTCTGGTAGAATTCGGCTGTGAACCTGTCTGGACCTGGGCTCTTTTTGGGTGGTAGGCTCTTAATTGCTGCTTCAACTTCAGACCTTGTTATTGGTCTATTCAGGGTTTCGACTTCTTCCTGGTTTATGCCTGGGAGGAGGCAAGTGTCCAGGAATTTATCCATTTCTTCCAGGTTTACTAGTTTATGTGCATAGAGTTGTTTGCAATAATCTCTGATGATGGTTTGAATTTCTGTGAAATCTGTGGTGATATCCCCTTTATCGTTTTTTATTGCGTCAATTTGGTTATTTTCTCTTTTCTTTTTTATTAATCTGGCTAGTGGTCTATTTTGTTGATCTTTTTGAAAAACCAGCTCCTGGCTAGGAAATTTAAACTTATGTCAGACTGACTTCCATGTTCTTTCCTCAGTCAGCTGCCCGCTGCTATCACACCAGAGGAAGACAGGGCTGACTGCTGTTTTCAGGGCCAGTGATCCACATTCCCCCTTGTGCGGTTGGAGTCTTCTGACTAAGTGATGGGCTCACAGGACAACCCTGCTCTGGCTTTAATGAACACACATTTCACTTTCAAAAGGTGGCTTTTTAGCCTTGGAAGAGGGGACCCTTCATTTACATTCACTTTTTTTTCAACATACACAAGTGACAGCATTTGCTCTAGAATCCAGCTGGACTTTAGTTGACACAGAATACAATGTGGCTGCGAGAACAGCAAATAGAAAAGACAAAGCAGAAAATACACAGTTCTATCTAATTCATAATTAAGTGACAGAAGGGCAAGTCATTACATGAATCACAAAACATTTAAGCTTGATGGAAGAATTCTTTTTCTGGTGCCCGTACTTTTTGAATTCCCACTCTCTGTTGTCCAACATACACAGCTGTTGTGTTTTGAGCCAGCGAGAGAGGCAGTGGAAGCGAAAACATGGTTACAGGCTCCCCGTGCAGCCGTACACGCTTCTGAAGTGGCAGACGCTTGGTTAGCTTGACATTCTATGCAAAGATCCATGCTGTGATTCCTGCAGATGGCACAGTTATCAACTACAAATCCCAGGCCCAGAGCGCTACTGCATTCCCCTTTTATACTTCAAAGCACTGCTGTTGGTATTGCTTGGGGTATCCACATCCATTGCCACTGCCATTTTGGACCGGTTTGTTTTGTTTGTCTGTTTGAAAATAAGCTATAAGCACAGGACACTTGACCCTTAAATACTTCTGCAGCCATCTCCTAGATGAAGGACATCTCTTGTATAACTGCAATATCCTTATCTCAACTAAGAAAAGTAACGATAATTCCATAATGCCATTTAATATACAGTCTGCATTCTAGTTTCTTAAGTGACTCCCAAATATCTTTTATGACTTAAAAAAATCCAGAAGTCAATGAAGGGCATGCCTTACATTTGATTGTGTGCCTCTATAGTTTCTTTTAATTTGTAAGTTACCTGCCGTGTGTGTGTGTGTGTGTGTGTGTGTGTGACTTTTTTTGAAGAATCCAGGCTTTATAGAATGTTCTATATTCTGTTCTATAGTCTTGATTTGATCAGTTATTTCTCATGATTAGATTTAGGTTAAATATTTTTAGCAATAATACTTCACAGTTGATGTTGCTTCTTGTGGATTTGTAGTTCCAAATTCATGCTACTATATTTGAGCCAGTGAGAAATGGAAGTGGAAAGCATGACCAAAAAAAAAAAAAAAAAAAAAAAAAAAATCAGAGAGAACTGGTAGTGCTCCCAGGCAATTTAAGTAAAAGAAAATCCTTTCTGAAGGACACCAACTTTAACCAGTTCTCAAAAAATCCTACAGACAACATTCTAAAGAATATGAACTCCTCTCCTAACACACAAAGACAAAGCATACTAGGCTTTTAGCACAAAGGCCCACCAAGTAAGAGCCAGAGGAAACTGCGGACAACCATCACACTTTCGCAGTCTTGTAGATATTAGAAATATCAGAAGTAAATTATACAATATATTTAATATGCTTTAAGAAATAAAACAGACATCTGAAAATAAGGACAAGAAATAAAAACCATTAAAAAAATAAGTATATTTGGGCTGGGTGTGGTGGCTCACACCTGCAATCCTAGCACTCTGAGAGGCCTAGATGGGCAGATCACCTAAGGTCAGGAGTTTGAGGCCTCCCTGGCCAACATGGTGAAACCTCATCTCTACTAAAAATACAAAAATTATCCAGGCATGGTGGCAGAGGCCTCTAATCTTAGCTACTTGGGAGGCTGAGGCAGGAGAATCAATTGAATCTAGGAGGCAGAGGTTGCAGTGAGCCGAGATCATGTCATTGTACTCCAGCCTGGGTGACAAGAACAAAACTGTGTCTAAAAAAAGAAAAAAAAAAAGGGTATTTGAACTGGAACTTCTATAAATGGAAAATATAATTTAAATTAAAATCAATGTATGAATTAAACAGCAGACTGGACACAAAGAGATAATTAGTGAAGTATAAGATAAATCTAAAGAAATCATATAAAATACACTACAGAGAAATGAGATTTCAAAATACAGTAAGTTAAGAGAAAAGAGTTTTTGAAAAAGTCCATATATCTAACTGGAGCTCTGGAAAAACATAGTAGAAAGAATGGAAAAGAGACAACATTCCAAGGAAAAATCGCTGAGAGTTTTTCAGAATTGCTGGAAGATGCTAAGCCAAATCACAAGCAGATAAATACAAATAAAATAATTCCTTGGCACATTATAGTGGAAGTTCAGAACACCAAGGACAAAGAGAGAATTTATCTTAAAAGTAACCAAAGACGAAAAAAAAATCACCTCAAAGGAATAAAAATTAGAGGTATATCGGTGTTTCCAACAGCATTAACGGAAGCCAGAATATTACTTTCAAAATGTCAAAGAAAAAAAAGATCAATCCAAAATCTCAAAATTAGCAAAAAGACTGTTAAGAATAAGGGTAAAATAAAAGACATTTAAGACAAACAAAATTGAGTATAGATCCTTACAAAAGAAAATTCTGAAGGATATACTTGAGGCTCTCAGAAAAGGAATCCAAATTGAAAGCAGGAAATGCAAGAAGAAATGGTGAGCAAAGACATTTATAAATAAATACATTTAAACATTGCCATATAAAGCAATGATGATGATGATAATGTTTAACCTGTGGAACTGAAAAGCAAAATAGAACTAAAACACTTAACTAAATAACACAATAAAGTGCCATGGGAAGCAATTCCATATAGTCTTACAATCCCCTTGTATTTTTCAGGAACAGATAAAAAGATTTAAACTTAGATTTTATTAAATATTAAAATATTTAGATTAACCTCAAATGAATAGACAGAAAATGTATTATCAAAAATTAGTAGACGGAAGAAATTGAACAAAGAACAAAATTCCTTCAAAAAACACACATTTTGTTGGGTTGCATGTTGTTAAGATTATATTGTGGTATTGTGTCATCCATATGAGGTTTTCTTATATAAAGATATAAATAAAACATTGTTTTCAGATTTGAGTGCCAAGAAAAAGCTTTCTTCGAGAGATTTTCTTTATGGTATTATTTTGTACCTATTATAATTTCATTTATGCTTTTGCCACCAGGAAGCCCAGCTTGAACACCGGCCTCCATTTTAATAACTATGTAGGAACTAGCATTCTATATATGTTTCTAATTCCTCCTCCCATCTTTGTCATCAACATATATTTCTTATTTTTCTTGATCCTGATTTTTTTAATATTGTTTCTTATCATCTGTCTTACATGCTTTGGAAAAAATTAAGTAGGAATGCAAATACAATTGAATGGATCGATAAAAATAAAATGATTAAAGCAAATAGATTGAAATCTGGGAAGCAGAAACTCTTTTGCTCTTTTGTTTCTTCATTACTGTTGGCACAGGGAGTGTGGTATAGGTTAATCTATCCCTTTAGAATCAGTTCATCCAAGGTTAGAATTATAAGCAGTTTGTCTATGCTTGAGGATTTTGGTAGCTGCAGGCAGTGCAAATCACTAACGGGACAAGCAAAATCTATTATGAAAAGTAGGAATAAAAATGTATTATCTTATACTCCATTACCTCACTAATCAATTTTTAGGGCCAGCAGTACTGTAATCCCAAACACAATAATATGTGTATATTATTTGTTCATCATTTTTGAAGAACTCAGTTTGGTCTCTCAAACAGAAACTGTCGTCAGTAAACAACCTGTCCTTTCATATAATGAAACAGTTGAATTTGTTACAAGATTTTGTCTCACTGGATTCATTTTGTGCTAAAAATAATATCTTTTTGCAGACCAATTCCACTCAAAAACATCAGTGAAACACATAAAAAGAACACAGAAAATAAAAATGAAATGAAATAAAACATGATGACATTTCAACACTACAGTGTAAGTGTTATATGGCAGGAAGGCAACAATGGGGTGACCCCAAGAATTAGGCTATGAAGGGACATAGCCCTTTGCCAGCTGAGCACATATAATGGGTCAAAACAGTATACAGTCACATCCTCTAGAGAAAAGAAACTTGACTTTAATGTCTTGATTAAAGACATCAGCACATTTAAGGCAAGACCATGTCAATCAGAAAGGGAACTGGTCACTGAGGTTTGGAAATGGGTGAGACAGGAAGAGTCAGGGAGGCAAAGTTTGGCAGTGGACGCATAAATACTGTCCAGGGAAGGGTCTTTCTGGTCCCAAAGACAGCCCTTCTGGTCCAAGAGGCAGACAGAACCACATGGTGGAAATGGATGCATCAGGTAATTACAGGCTGACCCCATTAAACTTCACCTTGCTGCCTGCCAAGCAACTTTCTGTTAAATTGGCTTCCTTGCAGTTTGTCTAAGAATGTACTTGCCAGGCTGATGCTAATGCTCACCTCGTAAATGACACCTTGTCTTTTAATGACAACACTGGCAGTGTGCTTATTATTCTTCAGCCTCTTTCAGGCACTCACAAGAGTTTCTGCATCTCTGAGACTGAAGCCCTGACCCTGGTCTCTGGTGCCTTCATCAAGGAAAGGAACACCCGCCTAGGGAGCCAGCATGTCAGTCTTCCCTGCGACAGCTGGCCTTCCTGGGGACCTTCTCCATGAATGCTGACAACCAGCAATCATTTTACTAATGATGAGGATGATGTTGTTCTAGTGAAACAGTATTATCAGGAGGTTTCTTATCAGAGAGGGAAATGTTCCAGAAGGCATGGGGATGGGCTCCAGATCATGGACTTATCCCTCCTATTATACAGGTCATAGGGATACTGGCAATACTGGCAATCTCACCCCCTCAAAGGTGAGACAGGCTTCAGCACTTGAGAGGGTGTCCTCTTACCTCCCCAGGTACTTGTAGGCCTTTATAGAGGGTCTCCCACTGTGACCAGGCCACACAAGCCCTGCAAGAGCATACTCACCTTGGCTAAACCTGATACCTGGATCATCTAGGGAAAGTCCACACCTGAGATACTCAGCCCCTACTTAGCTCTTGCTGCCACCAACTCATACTAAAGAAACCAAAACTTTCCCATCCCCAATTGGATATTTATTTCAATGCCAAAAGGAAAAGTATGATAGGGTTACACCTTTTTTTCTTGCTTCATCTCTTCTCATCTAAATTTGGAAAATGTTCTAAGGTTGAGTACTGAATGTTAATTATTTTAGAAGATGTAAAGTTTCCACTAAAAGATTTCTTACCAGAATGGTGACATTTCCAAGTTTTTGAGAGTCACCACATTTCAACTGGCAAAGAGTGTTAGTGAGACCTTGGCTTCATCTGAATCTGGTAGTGATGAAATAAAATTATCAAAGAAAAGGCCTCAGTTATTGAGTGCTACTCTTTTTTCTTCTTTCTACACATAATAAGGTTCAAAGAGATTGATAGACTCAGATTAACACCTGATTCTCCAGACCACTGGTCCAGTGCTCTTTCCACTTTCTCACTGAAATACAGGGCTGTAAATGAAGCTCTTCGTTTTATGCTTATGGTGACCCCAGATAACAGAAATGTACTCCATAGTTCCTTGGCTATTTTCCTCACTATTGTCCAATTCAAAGTCTCTTCTTCACATTTTTCATATGCTAAATGTCTGTATCTTGGGCTATAACCCACACATGGTCATAAATAAATACCAGCAGCTACTCCATGGTATCAGACATTTTCTCCTTCTCTCCCTGCAAGGACTGGCTAATACCACATCCTTGGGCTCGAGTACCACTCTTGCTGGGCCTAAGAGATATCTGAACTCCCTAACACCTCAATAAGTCTGAGAATGTTAATGCTTCCAAGGGTCCTACTGTATCCACAGAGCATCATTCTGCTTGTTCCAGAGATCCCACCACATCTGCGAAGGACCACTGTCATGACTGCTGGAATCATCAGTACCTCTGTCGGGAACCAGAGCTGTGTCTACTGCGTACCACTGGCATATCAGCATGGTCATATCTGTTGGAGGCCACTGTCACATCCACTGAGTACTACCCCTGATACTTTGGACACTGTGAGATTCCAAAGCTGGGCAGCATTCGAAGCAAAGTTTGAGACGTTGTCTCTTTCCTGGTTAGATGAGACATATGTATTGTAGGAAGTGGTGGTAGTGTCAAGACAACACTGTGTTGTACCCCAAAGCCTTAAGGAGTTTTTACTGAAACAGTTCTTTTCACAATTTACTTACAATCCCACCTCTATATGGGACTCAGTGATGAACTACAGGGAAGCTGGGCAAGGAGACATAGCCTAGAACTGGGCTCCAAGCTGTGTTTGAAATCTCTCCTTCCGGGGTTTTGTTACTGGATCAGATTGACTTTCTTCTTACCTTAGGGTAAATTTCCTCCACGGAGGCTTACTTATGGGGTACCTACTATTAGAAGTCATTTATCAGTGCTTATTTCATTCTAGGCCTTATGCCAACAACGAATTATACATCATTTAATTCTCACAACAGCCTTATGAAACTGTTATTTTGTCCCTATTTTACAAATGAGGAGATGAAGAGTTAGAGGGGATACAGACTCTGCCAGGACCACACAGCTAATAAATGGCAGATCTGGGGTTTAAACCCAGACCTGTGGAATACCGGAGCCTGCTTTCTCAACCCCATGCTACGTGGCTTGGTGCAAATATTGGCCCTTGGCCCTGCCAACATGCAGCTGGGAAGTCTCCTGCGTTCTAGCACTGAATTTCTGGGAGATGATGGGGATGAGAG
The DNA here is from genome assembly GCF_001604975.1 of Cebus imitator. NCBI lineage: Eukaryota > Metazoa > Chordata > Mammalia > Primates > Cebidae > Cebus > Cebus imitator. The sequence continues at coordinate 628,302 of NW_016107331.1, read as the reverse complement.
CAGACGGGAGAGGAGAGAGGGTATCTAGCAGAGTCAAGTGCTGCATAGAAGAGTCCCAAGACGGGGCCCAGTGGGACCTCGTGCGACAGCCCCCGTCAGTAGGGGTAGAGATTTTCAAACATACTTTGAAGACAGAACGCCACTACTTAAGTAGAGTGAAATTTCCTGAGTTGTGAATCTGGATCTTAGTTCCAGCATACTTTGCAGATGGTATGAGGCTTTCTCATTAGGCATATTTCAGGTGTTTGCTGTGGGGACACAGTGGGGACATTCACTGTCTCAAGTGATGGACACTGGTGGCCAGGAAGCCAAGGCAAAGAGAGCCCAGGTAATCACAGTCTTGGAGGGACCTGTGGAAGTAAGAAGCCCTGAGGCTTGATAAGCTTCTTAACTTTAGCCTCTAGCTGAAATTTACCTCTGGGGAAGAGACCCAGGACACATCTAGGAGCTCATCAGTCATTCCAGAAGTCGGATGTTTTATGGTCCCTACTACTCCCTCTGCTTGGGTTTCCAGAATTTTAATATGTTTTTCCTGTTGCACAGTACACACCATATACCCCTCTCTCTGTCCACAAGAGGAGGATCACATTGGTTGGTTCAATAAACTGCACTATCTCATACAGTGTCACTACCAGTCAGAGTTTTCTTATAGGCTACTGATATCCTAATGTTCATCCTACAGATGGTGGCTGCTTTATGTTAGTTTCCAATCCCTGGTTCAATCAGTGACAGAGGCTGGTCTGGCTGTTTTGTTCAGAAAGAGGGTAGCGAGCCCTTAAGCATTTCTTGGTCTTCTTCATTTTTATTTTTAAATTGTATTTATTAACTTTTATTTTAGGTTCAGGGGTACACATGCAGGTTTGTTATATACAGGTAAATAGCGTGTCATGGGGGTTTGGTGCACAGATTATTTTGTCATTCAGGTAATAAGCATACTTTGGTCTCCTTCCTTTAGACAGAACATTATTATGTTGAAAATTCAAGAAACACTAACAGAAGGTGATACATTTAATAATACTATCTTGGGTCAATACAATTACTATTTGAGTTTCTTTTTCTTTTTTTGGAAGAAATGGAATCATTTCTCAGTATATTTTATCCTTTACCTTAAGTGACTTTTTCCGATATGTAGCAGGTCTTAGGAAGAAAAGCATCTAAATATCAGTTGTCCTTGTGACTTGGGGTATGGGGGGTGCAGGTTGAAAGTGTGTCCTTAGGAGCCCCTTCCTGCAGAGCTCTGGGGAGTTATCCCTGGCTCATTCTGAAGCCTACCTAAGTTTGGTACAGTCCTCACTATTCAAAATATATTACTGGATATGAGCAGATTCTCAGTTGTTCTTACCCCATTTTTAGCTCTCTTTCTGCCTTTGTGTTTGGTGGGTTGCTTCCCTCTATGGGAAGTGGTTTTTGATTTAAAACAGTCAATAAGCTGAACAACTTCAAACAATGATTTTCCTTCCCTCTTGTGATTGCTCCCCAGTATCCCTTCTCCTTTCTTCCTTTATTGCTAGCTAGGCACAGGGCTTCCTAGCTAGAGGCTTTATTTCCCAGCCATGGTGGCCATTCTAGACATTCTAGATAATGAGGGGTGAATGGAAGTGGTTTACCCTTTTATTAGTCTGTTCTCATGCTGCTGATAAAGACATACCTGAGACTGGGCAATTTACAAAAGAGAGAGGTTTAATGGACTTGCAGTTCCACATGGCTGGGGAGGCCTCACAATCCTGGCAGAAGGCAGGAGCAGCAAGTCACATCTTACACGGATGGCAGTAGGCAAAAAGAAACATTGTGCGGGGAAACTCCCCTTTTAAAACTGTCAGATCTCATGAGACTTATTCATTATCATGAGAACAGCATAGACCTGCCCCCATGATTTAATTACCTCCCACCAGATCCCTCCCACAACATGTGGGAATTCAAGATGAGATTTGGGTGGGGACACAGCCAGACCATATCAATGCTATTTCCAGGTCACATCCTGTCCCAGACATTCTACTGTGCTGCCATCTGTCCACCTGGAAGGCTATTGGCTGACAGTCCCCTTTGAGAATTACCTCAGCTAAGAAGAGTCATCTCATTCAAGGTCATATTCCTTTCCTGAAGCGGCTTGCAGCCAATAACTGGTCTCATCCCAGCTCTGAGGGACCAGCTCAGCTTCAGTGCTCCATTATCAGTTGGGTCAAGACCTTGTTGTGACTGTACTGCAGCCTAACTTTTCCATCTTCCCAGTTCTGCATCCTTCCTTTCCTCTAGTGAGTGTTAACCCACAAAGCACCCCCTAATGAAATTCCTGTACACTAATCTTCATCTCAGAGTCTGTTTTCTGGGGGACCAGCCCTGAAACACAAATTTAAAAGAAAGCTATTTGCTGGTCTCTCTCTTCTGCAGAGAGAGGTTAGTGGTGAGTGAGCTTTGACCATGTGAATGAGGAGAATGCCTTAAAGAGTAACAAGATAGAAAGTACTTGGGTCAAAGTACCTTACTTAGATGGCCTCATGGATCAAACTTCCCACAAACTCTGGACCACTGACCACTGCATACTTCTACCTTGGTAGGTGAGAGAATTATCAACTTTGATCTCATTTGAGCCACTCCATTTTTTTGATCCCTAACTTAGAGCAGCTTAGCCTATACCCCAAGAGTTGGGGAAAGTGTAGTCTGCTCCAATCAGATAATTTAGGACCTTGTAGACTGCAGTAAGGATTCTAGACTTTGTTTTAAGGGTAACGGGTTTTTGCTGTATCTCTAGGCATTGTTTATTATGTTTATCCAAAGAATAAACTGTAGACCAGAACTGAGTTGCTTTATCAGTGCAGTGGTCCAATCATGGTTTATAGCAGTCTTAAACTTCTAGGCTCAAGCAATCCTCCTGCTTCAGCCTCTTGAGTAGCTGGGACTACAGGTACACCCAGCTAAATTTTTTGTATGTAGAGCAGGGACACGGGTGGAGACAGGGTCTCACTATGTTGCCTGGGGTGGTCTTGAACTCCTGGCTTCAAGCAATCCTCCTGCTTCCTCCTCCCAAAGTGCTGGGATTACAGGCTTGAGCCACTGACCCCGGCTGCTTTAACAAAACTTTTTTAAAAAAGCAATGTAGCTAGGACATTTGGCTCCAAAATTTAGTTAGAATGACTCAAAAGAATTTTTTTGCATTATCCTGACAAAATAGAAAATTGTAGATGTCAATTAATAAAGGCAGAATAAGAAGTTCATGTATTCTCTTTGGAAACTTGTTTGAATCACTGTTTTTTTGTTTTTCTTCATTGGAAGTAGATTTGATTTTTCATTCCAATCTGGCAATCAAGAAGAGTTTGAGTGGAAAATAGGATTATGCTGAAAATTCTTTGGAGGAAGGAATGCTTAGTGACTCTCACTATATAACCAAAGAGCAGTAATTAGAGCCACGAAGACTCTAAAGGTTAATTCCTTAAAAACTTCCCCATAATATGTGTAATCACGTTACTTTCTTGGTTTAGACAGCAAACTAAATTCATATGTTTTCTTGGGTAAAATAGAAAGAACAACACTTTAGCAAAATTCCCTGTCGAATTATTTTCTGAAAATCACACAGTAAACAGTTTTCCTATTCTGATTCTCTATGCAACTCCTGGCAATTTGTTTTTTGGACACACACATATAATTATTCAGCTAGGTGGTCTAGGTTGGAATTTCAGTTATTGCTATCCAAATAAAACACTCCTTTTCCAGAAATCAGCAGCCTCTGTACTAACTGTTCTTTCAAAGCCTTGGATGAAGTCTATATTGGGAGCCTGAGCCATGTCATGAGTATTTTCTACTGCCTTTTCCTCTCAAAGCTGCTGAAGCAAACAGAGCTGCAGACATAGGACCTCAGATTGCAAAACAATCCCACATCTACCAGATCTCTAGTTCCTCAACCATTTCCCATCAGTCCTCCACTGGTGCTTCTCCCAAGATACTTTAAAGACTGCATAAAATATGGCTTTCCTCTTCTTTCTTCAAGATCAGGACAAGCTGGTTTTCTACAAATATATTAATACATATACTGTACTTATAAATAAGCTTCTTCCCTCAGAAGAAGGGTCCTCATTCAGGGATGGTTTGTGACCCTCTCCCCACCAGACATCTTGCAATGTCTAGACATTTTTGGTTGTCACAACTAGGGTATGCTGGTGGCATCTGGTGGTAGAGGCCAGGGATGCTGTTAAAGATTGAACGATGTACAAGAGAGCCCCTCACAACAGAGAATTATCTGGCCCAAAATCAATAGTGTCAATGTTGAGGAACCCTGCCTCCATGACATTTCAAATTGTACTGAAGTATTTTCCAAATTAATTGGCTATCACATGTACTTTAGATCTTATTCAGGGGCAGTGTTTGGGAGCAAATTTTGTCCCTTAGATTATAGTTGCCATACTTAACAAATAAAAATATGGGAAGCCAGGTTACGTTTGAAATTTTTACTTAGAAGAAAAAATTATCTGTTATTCATATGAAATTCAAATGTAAGCGAGCATTCTCATATTTTATCTGGCAACCCTGCCTTAGAGGGAGACATTTACCTTAGTTTCTCACTGGTAGACCCATATTTATATGTTAATTTAAGCCACTAATTGTAGCTGAAAACTGCTTACTGTTTTTCAACATTAATGTAGTACATAAACAAACTAATTATCTTTCAGAAAGACAATGTTACCATGAACACAGCCCTAAAGTACCATAAGTTTCTTCTTTGAAAATTATACCAATTTGATTTTCACTGAAACAGATATGATGTGTTAATAAACTTTTTAATGCTTTTATGCTCTGCTAGAAGTTGTCCACATTTGTCCCAGATCCAGGCCCAGTTTGTTGTAAGATCTTACTCCAAATATACAAATCAGTGTCTTTCATTCTCTTTTCTTGTAAGAGCATCTATTGCCTTATTTACTCTCAAAATAAAACCGACTAATTACTATTTGAGAAGAATCTGAATGATTGATATTGGCAATCTCAGACAAAATCCAACATGCCATCCACATCACTAGAAGAAAAGTGACAATATGCCCCAAACGATGATATTTCAGAGCACTGTGTGGTATGTGTATGGGCCCAGGGGTAGGGGTCAGAAGCCCTGCCTTCTGGTTGAGGTTCTGCCATTGGCTCACACCTAGTGTTTCACTGATTCTCTAGGGTTCAGTTTTATTCACAATTTCCATCCCTGAGGCAGATAGACCCCAAGAAGTGCACCACTTGACAGAGCTCGAGCCTTGAGGTAGAACTTGAGTGAGAACTAGGATCTGAGCAGTAGCCACATCCTGCAGACAGGACACGAATGGTGGACAGTAGTGGGGATACCTGCTTCTTAGAGGACTGGCCATGAACACCAGCCACCTAGCTTCATGTGGCAGACGAATGCCAGGAGGCACGGGGATGCCCCTGCACGAAGCATCACTGTGCTGGCTTTGGGCAACACAAAGGCTGCCCTTTTAAGGCGTGCAGACCACAGACAGACATGGCTGAAACACGTAGGAGCTGACATAAAATATCAGAGAGTTGGAAAAAATTACTACCACAAAATTAATTTAGTTCCTTTAACCATACTATTGTACATGTCTGTGAAATTCATTATGAAAAAATAAACATAATTACTGTCTGTTAGCATTTAGTCACATTATGGTCAAGTCTGTGTCTGCACATTTATGGGCTATGGAATTATGAATGAGGATGAACACTCCTAAGCTTTATCCTATTGTTTACTGGGCATCATCCACTCTTCCTTCTCTCTGATCCTTTTGAGACTTTATGTTCTTGGCCTCATATTCTTGAGTGTAAACTCTAGAAGGGAAGGAATTTTTGCCCACTTTGTTCATTTATGCCCTCCAGGCATCTACAAGAGTGCCTGGCACACAGTTGGTGCTCAATAAATGTTTATTAAATGAATGAACGGTATATCCCTTTATTCTTTTTAAAAATTCCTTTTTATTTACATAAATATATGGGGTACAAGTGTAATTTTGTTACATGCATAGATTGCATATTGATAAAGTCAGGGCTTTTAGAGTATCCATCACTGAAATAATATACATTGTACCCATTAAGTAATCGTTCATCATCTAGCCTGCCCCCTTTATTCTAAACCAGCTCTTGCAATGGTTGAGACTCCCTTTCTGGGACATTCCCTCTTCAGACATTTTCACTCCTGTGGGACTGCCAGCAGGGTGATGTTGAGGCCCAGTGCAGGGAAGTGTCCAATCTGACAGTGAGTGGCAAGACAACCAAAGGGTAGAGGTATAGTTCCAAAAAGAACTAGAGCAGAGGTATATCAGTCCATTTTCATGCTGCTGCTAGACATACCTGAGACTGGGCAATTTACAATAGAAAGAGGTTTAATTGGACTACTAGTTACCTGTGGCTGGGGAAGCCTCACAGTCATGGTGGAAGGAAGGAGGAGGAAGTCCTATCTTACATGGATGGCAGCAGGCAAAGGGAGAATGAGGAAGACACAAAAGCGGAAACCCCTGACAAAACCATTAGATCTTGAGAGACTTATTTACGACCATGAGAACAGTATGAAGGAAACCGCCTCCATGATTCAATGATCTCCTACCAGGTCCCTCCTACAGCATGTGGGAATTATGGGAATACAATCCAAGAGGAGATCTGGGTAGGGACACAAAGCCAAACCATATCAAGAGGGAAGCTGACCAACCTGGAGGAAGAAAACCTCCACATTTTATAACTATGAGAGTAAAATAATTTCCCAGTTCCTTTTCTGGAAATCATTACTTTTCAGGAAAACTATAATACATGCTTTACTTTAAAAACAATGCCACAAACAAAACATACTATGCACCATGTTCCAGGTTATAAATGTCTCTAACATATGTCATTTCTCCAGAGTCTCACAGTGCTCTGCCAGCCAGGGAAAAGACGGATCAGGTCCCCTTTATACAAAACAGGACACCGAGACTCAGGGACGTTAAATGAACTGCTCAGGCCAATACATGGCAGAGCCTGGACCCCAGTTCTCTAGAATTCACATCTAGTGCTAATTCCTCTGTGCACACTCTTTTTACAAAGTTTAAGATAGTTTGTGGTTTGGGTATATTAAAATACATTAGAAATGAATTAACTTATTCACAAACTTTTCAGGTCTCGTAAATTAAATTTGAAGTGCACTTAATTCAGATAACTGCAAATTTGCTAATGAAATTAAACTTTAACTATACTTATTTGTATTACACATGGAAATAACAAGCTGCTAAAACCTTGAGAAATCCATAATCCATTTCTTTCTGCCAATATATGAAAAGCTGGAAAATATTATAGTAAAAATGAAGACATTTACAATGTTTTCTGAATTTTCTGTTCAGTAGCATTAAGGCACTAAAATAAACACTCATAAAAGGAGCTAAGAAAAACAATAACGAAAACCCACCCTGTCCCAAGGTTTATCAAGGGCAACTTTCCACGTGAACTTTGTTTAGTTATGTCATCTTCTGAGCTCTTATTATTCTAAATTTTATTTTATTTTATTTGTTTTTTGGCTGGGTCAGGTAGCCCACGCCTAATAATCCCAGGACTTTGGGAGGCCAAGATGGGTGGATCACCTAAGGTCAGGAGTTTGAGACAAGCTTGGGCAACATGGAGAAACCCCATCTCTACTAAAAATACAAAAATTAGCCAGGCATGGTGGCGGGTGCCTGTAATCCCAGCTACTCAGGAGGCTGAGGCAGGAGACACACTTGAATCCAGGAGGTGGAGGTTGCAGTGAGCCAAGACTGTGCCACTGCACTTCGCCCTGGGTGACAGAGCAAGACTTTGTCTCAAAAAATAAAATTAAAAAATAAATAAATAAATAAATTGTTTTTTATTCTTTCATTTGCTACGTGTAAGTGAAAAGTGAAAGTTACACATGGTAAGTGAAAGAATAAAAAACTATTTGAAATTTAGAATAATAAGAGCTAAATAATACTAAAAGTTGTGGCTTTGCCCCAGTGGGTAAACACTTCTTTAATCTTTCATCTATTTGTTCACTTCCAGTCTTTTCTGAATTTCTAAATCAAACCCGTAGGCCACAGTGGCGGGAGGACTATAGCAGATGAGAAGCAAGGGGCTAGTTACCCTAGTGTCCTGCAAAGGTCTGAGTGTGCGGGATCCAGACTGCATCTCCAGAATGAACACAGAGAGATGTTTCATGTCACCAACATGTGGAAGCGCCTACCTGAAAGGCAGAACCCTGACTTTCCTAGGCCAGTCAGACGTGGTGCTGGTCCCATTCACAGAATCTGAACAATATTGTTTACATATATTCATCATCCCTCTAACATGGATAATCTAAAATTTTCCATTTTCTCCATTTTGGGGGAAAAACCCAACACCCTAAGTCAACCCTGAATGACACTTGAAAAAACCTGGCTTCCAGTTTCAGCTCAGTTATAGTGGCTGGGTTCCCTGCAAAAGCTATGGTCACATGTGGAAACTGAGGAATTTGACTGGATTTTCCGAGCTCTTTTAGCTGTAATGCTTAGTTCCCTTTATCTTCACCTCTCTGGCCCTGAATCACGCAGGCCACATTAGGAGCCTCTCAAGTATGAATGACCCTCCCTCCTACTTCCTACCACCTCCTCCCTGTGCTGAGCTGCACTTTTAGCTTTTAAAGAAACAGTCTTGTAGAAGAATCTTTAAACCCCAGGATACATGAAGAGCTTCTCCAGAACCTCTCAACAAGCTGCTTTTGATGATAAATGCCAGATGCTATAGAGAACGATTAACTATGCAGACAACTTGTGTGTAAATTATACAGTAACACAAGAAAGGGGTCTGCAGGGATATAGGATTTCATTTTGAATTTGGCAAAGGTATCTGTTTCTGTCCCCAAAGGGGAGTAATTTAGAGCTGCTTTAGGTTCATTCATACCTACATACTCATTGTTTTTTTCTTTTCTTCTTGAGGGAATTGCAATTGCTCTTTTTTTCTTTTTTTTTTTTTTCCGCTGGAAGAACTGCTTTATGATGGCTGAAGCTATTCTGTGGCTGGGTTGTAGAGATGAGAATACCATGGCAGCTGCTTGAGCCATTTGGTGAGAAATGGGTAGAGAACTATTCAATCAGGGCAAGAATTAATAGGGCAAACAGCATGGTGTGATCTTTAACCTAACCCTTCCAAAAGTTCACTAGGTTCACAACCATTCCTTCTCTTTTGCTCTCTCTCCCTGCTTATTTATCCTCTTCCTCTCATCCTCCGCTCATCTGATCTCTTTCTTGCTCCCTCTCGTTTCCCTAAATATTGCCTGAACTTCCAATTCACTTTTAAAAGTTTATGAACTGTTTGTAGTATTTAGGCATTTATAAAGCTATAAGGAATAACTCAAGAAACATTAGTTCCTACTACTCAACTAATGTTTGCAGTATTGAAGCTGCAAATTACTGAAGGCTCTTCTATATCCCTCTTCTGATAATATCGATTCCCCTAATCCCTCTCCATCCCGGAGTTAACCACAATACTCTACTTGCCACACACTCACCTGTAACAGACCATAATATGGAATTTTAAGAAAGTACGATTGTTCTTAGTGAAAAAAATTATATTCCCTGTTTGGTTAAGAATCAGGGAATTTGTTAAAATTTTAAAGAGAAAGACAATTTCTTTTTTTCTTTCAAATGAACTTTCATTGAAATAACAGTTCCTCTACCTACCTCTTGCTGTAGGGGGTATGTACTAAGTAAGCTTCCCAGCACCATCAGTGCTATTTTGTTCAGGAGTCTTTTTCTGATTCTGTGTAAATTTTAGGCTCTTTTATTTTGTTCTTAGGTTTTCTTTCTTTTTTTTTTTTTTGGCCTTCTGGAGTTTCCTCAGCTATCCAGTGGTTTCTCTACTATCTCCAATTACAGGACTCACCACAGTGAAATTTACTGCCTGGACAATTTCTTCTTGAATATGAAATGTTCTCTCTGTCTGCACTCTGCTCTGCACCAAGTGATTATAGTTGACTTTGTCTGTACCCTTTCTATTTAAAAGATCTGATGAAAAAGCATGAACATCGTTCACATTAGGATAGAGCAAGGGGTCACTGAGAGGGGACTTCCCAGCTTTTCTGAGGCAGCATGACTATTATACAAGGCAAAGGTCTTTGGTCTCCTGTTTCTTTTTGGGACATGCTAATGCGTTAGGGGCAGGACAGTCATCCTTAGTGAGTGGGTCTCCCCTGACATCCATTGAGGGTATGTCAATCTCCAATGCTAGGACTGGGAGAAACCTCTGCTTTCATCAGGCCCAGCAGATGTGTCTTGGCAGAGGTGCCCTTGAGACAGTCTGGCTTTGGATTCACATTTTTGTCTGGCAGCTACTGAAGGTAATGGTTGGATGCCCCAAGAACAAACGCCTGTTGTGGAGTACCCACCAGTGTAACCCCCAGTATTGGACACTGGTCAGTTTGCCATTTCACTATTAATGATAGTTAACAAAAACAGAGTACATGGTATGGTATAAAATATGAGACTAGAGAACATCTAATCATTAGACTCAAAGTTCAAATTGAAAACAGAGATATTACACTGGCTTTCTCCAAACAATGCTTTTAAGTATTTTCTAAGTAGTATTCTTTTTTTTTCTCATAACTTATTTACATCTTTGGTAAATGGTTAATTTGAAGAATGTCTATTAAGTGAATGTGGTTTAATGTAAAAATCATTGCTTTGGAGACAGAACTGGGTAAACATCCTCATGTAATCACTTTTTGAAACAAGATACTTACCCTTGGTGCCTCCAACTCCAAATTCGTAGTGTGGCTAGAAAGGCCTCTGCCTGTGTTTGTAGTCTTATTTCTCATCATTATCCACCACTCACTTTCCCCTCCTGAAATGCTGAATTACATGTAGTTCTCAGACCACAATATACTACTGCTCTATTTCACGTCTTTACTTCAGCCGCTTTCTGTCTGGAACATCTCCCCTGGTACATCTCCTCCAGGAGTGCTTTCCTGACACTGTTTCATCCCCAAGCCCTCTGCAGATGGGTGAATGATCCCTCTTCTATAACCTCATAACCCTTAATTGATCCCCAACAGCACTCACCACACAGAGTGGACGTTACTGTGTTTATCTCCCCATATATGCCATTCAGTAACAACAGCTACATTGATTGATCTTGGTATCACTGGTGCCAGCATTTAGTAAACTCAATAAATACTAGTTGGATTGAGAGGTTTGTATCTGCAAAACAAGTATAATACTATGCCTTTAGTTATTGTGAGGAAGAATTCAATAAATGCCACTGCTAGTTCTGTTACCCAAACTTTTCCTAAAATATTTCTACAACATGGCAACAAACATGTAGCATGTGCAAAGAAAAGATATATTGACAGTCACCCCTAGATGTCATTTTTGTACTCATACTATTTTCTGGAGAAAAGTATGTTCAACAAAATTGTAACTATATTTGCCAATTTTAAGATGTCATTTGGCTTATGAAATCCAAATAAAGAGAAGATGTTCATGGACCAGGTGAGAAGTTTTATTCAGTCAACCAGTCTCCCTTAATTTTTATAAGTTGTTGACCATGTCCATAGGTACAAGTTATCTTGAAGAATAAATCTAAAACTATGCTGTTTTAAAAACAGGCCCAAATGCACAATGAAGACATCTGCATATAAAAAGAATCAGAGAAGAGAGAGAGAATCTTTTCTTTAGAATAGAGACCCTCTGGAAACGTCTCCTTTGGCCTCAGGAAGCTTCTACCACAATTCCTGCCTGTGACCCTTCCTCCCCTCACCAGCACACACACATATGCTTTCTTGGAAGCCTCATTCCTGGGTATTCATAGAGTCACTGTTCCACACTGGAAATACACCTCTCTGGACTTGATTTGTTCACTCTCCTCCTATCCTTTTGGTTTTCAGTGCTGTGGTTAACCTTGAATGAAAGTTGAAGGTCACTTGATTATCCATGCCAACAAACAGAAAAAAAGGCATATAAATTATACTTATTCACAATAGCCTTATTGTCCCATCCCTAGGATGGAAATGAGAGCTGGGGAGTGGAAGGCTGTGGTGGCCATAACAGAAGGCATGATATATTGGGAAGCCAAAAGACAGAAATGCCTTGTAGTCAGGGGTCAGCAAAAGGAGGAAGGCTCCAGTTACTGAGTAGACGTGGTAGAAGGAAATGCAATGGAAAGACGGGAAACCACCGTAAAAAGTGGTGGGCTTTGTGGTAAAAAGAAAAGGCTAACTTTGAGACATTTGAAACTGAAGAAGCAATGAAAGTTCTATTCTTTTAATAACTGAATATGTTTTGTGTCCATCAACTATAAGCATCTATTATGTGCCTACTAAAAGCTGTGGGGGATATAAGAGTTAGTCCCTGCATTTGAAGTAGAAAATGAGAGTGCAGCTTTATGCAGGGGCAATCATGGTGTAAGTACAGGAATAAAAATTAATAATAATTTACAAGTATTTACATACTGAAACATTTTATCAATAAGTTAACAAATATGCCATTCTCCCATATACCATATACCTACTCAGTATACTTTCTGGGTTGATTTTAATGTTGCCTCAGCACCTTGATGAATAGGGGAAGCAAGACACTCCCAAAAGCTATGAGCAATACTCAGCTGTAAACACCATTTTAGACTCATTGGACCCTGTTCTTTCTTCTTCCAAAGTCACTTCCATTACTCAAAATGTACACTAATTTCTTTTAGCCTGCTTAGATGGCATTTAAAGCACTAATGTGAATGATGGTTGACATTTCAAGAGAAAGTTCCATAAACTGAGGTATCAGACCAGATATATCTCATTTTACACAACTGATATGATTGTGGATTGAGAGAATTCTTATATATGGACTATTTTTAAATGCTAGGAGAGTGTGCTGTTTAAAGCAATTTATGTATAAAGCAAAGAATCCTCCAATAATGAATCTTTCCTTAGGCAAATTTTAAGATGGCAGCATTTCACAAGACAGGATTTATTTGTTCTTCATTATCGATGGTAGCCTATTAGTCTGGAAAAGTAATATAACTCCCTATAAATTAACCAATACATATAATGACTTAAGTTCTGAAAATAACTAAGACCATTTTATATACTCATTTTTAAACATTTCAGAAAATGGGATCGTATCTATAACTTTTCAATTATTATCATAAAAAAAGGAGGCATGTGAATTTAATATTTTTGCTCCCTAGTATACTTGGCCTATAATCCAGGGGAGGAAATATGAATAAATATATCTGTTTTTCCCATTTGGCGTAAACAAATAAAGCTTGATACAATTATTCCTCACAGGGATAGTATAAAAAATGAATAAGCTATAAACTCTGTCAGTGGGTTTAGAATTATAGTAATTTGTGTTATGCCATAGCCCCTTAATTTTAGTAATATGGCTGTAAGAACTATGGATTCAGCAAAAAAAAAAAAAA
>NW_016107331.1:595911-614851 GCF_001604975.1 Cebus imitator | reverse complement strand
TATATATATATATATATATATATATATATCAGTGCTATGGTTAACCTTGAATGAAAGTTGAAGGTCACTTAATTATCCATGCCAACAAGCAGAAAAAAAGGCATATAAATTATGCTTATTCACAACAGCCTTATTGTCCCATTCCCTAGGATGGAAATGAGAGCTATATAGAGTCAAACAAACCATTTTAATATATTGCTTTTTTTTTTTTTCTTAAAGAAAACTTTGAAATGTATCTTCAGCCAAAATAGAGAATGTTGCATTGTTTGTAGATCATATTGAGGATTCCAGTGATTTCCAAGGTTGACTGAATCCCAGTGGTATAGGGAGGTAACCCAGGCCTGAGATGATTTCCTGGAGAGCATCTTTAATCCCGGCTGTCCATCCTTATTCATTGTTACTGATTCTAGACAGCCATGTGGCCACTGAACATAGCTCAGCACCACTTCTAAGAAAACATTTAAATGGCATGGTCTTGCTGATGAAAAGATGTTCGAAATACAAAGTTCCATGAAGGAAGATGGTCCACATTTTTAGTTGCCATCTGGTTGAATGTTCTGGATATTTCATATGCCCATTTTTTGCATCACACGCCATTACATTACCTTTAATTATTTTTAAAAACATCTAGTTTCAATTAAGTATAGACTCACAGGAAGTTATAAAATAAATGTATAGGGATGTTTCCCCCAATTGTAACATCTACTGTAACTATTGTACGATATTAAAACCAGGAAAATGACATTGGTACAAACCACAGAGTTCCTTCAGATCTCACCAATTTTGGGTCTGTGTCTATGTCTGTGTCTCTATGTCTCTTTTTCCTTATGTCACCGTATTAGGCCGTAATTGCACTGCTATAAAGGAATACCTGAAACTGGGTAATTTATGAAGAAAAGAGGTTTAATTGGCTCACAGTTCCACAGGCTGTACAGGAAACACGGCTGAGGAAGCCTCAGGAAACTTTCAATCATGGCAGAGGTGAAGGGAAAGCAGGCACGTCCTACACAGCTGGAGCAGGAGGAAGAGAGAGAAGGGGACACGTTCAAACAACCAGGACTCATGAGAACTCATTATCACGAGAGTAGCAAGGGGAGAATTCCCCCTTGATCCAATCACCTCCCACTAGGCCCCTCCTCCAACACTGGGGAGTACAATTTGACATATGATTTGGGCAGGGACACAAATCCAAACCGTATCAGTCACCAATCAATGGATTTGGTGCCCATACTAATCCAGTATGATTTTATCTTAACTTGATTATATCTGCAAAGGCCTTATTTCCAAATAAGGTCATGTTCACAGGTACTGGGAGTTAGGATTTCAACATAAGTTTTTGACAGGGGAAATGAACTCACAACATATGGCAAGACAATGATTAGCTTTGGAAGATACTACCAAATTGTCTTGCAAAGTTTTGCATTCCTACCAGCAAAGCAATGAATGAGAGTTCCTATTGCTCCATATCCTTGCAAAGTAGTTAGTGTTGTCAGCCATTCTAATAGGTGTATAGTGGTATCTTTGTTGTTTTAAATTGTAATTCCCTAATGACAAATAATATTGAGCCTATTTTCTTTTCTTCAGCTAAACAATGCCAGAGTGCTTATTTTAATATGTTTATTTCCATGAATATATCTCTTTGGTGAGGTGTTTATCTCTTTTTCTTATTTTTAAATTGGGTTGTTTTCTTGTTGTTAGTTTTAAGAGTTCTTTGTATATTTTGGACCCACGTTCTTTCACAGATATGTTTTGCAAATTTTTTCTCCCAGTCTGTGGCTCCTTGTCATTCTCTTAATAGGATATGTTGTATTTTTATTATTGATTGTATATATTTCTTTTCTGTTGACACTTCCTCTCTGACCCACTGATTACTTAGAAGTATGTAATTTCCAAGTTTTTGGAGATTTTACTGTTGTCTTTCTGTTATTGATTTATAGTTTAATTCTAGCACAGTCAAGTAATATATTCTGCACAATTTCGTTAAAAACTTTGGTTGAGGTTTGCTTTATGACTCACAATAGCCTACTTTGGTGAATGTTATATAGGCTCTTAAAAATAATGTACGTTCTGTTGTTGGGTGCAGCATTCTATAAATGTCTATTAGATCCTGTTGTTTAATTCGCCTATATCTTTGCTTATTTTTTGTCCAGTAGTTCTATCAATTGCTGAGTGTCAGGTATACCTATAGCTTATATGTTACAGTTATAATTATGGATTGGTATATTTCTCCTTTCACCTCCATCAGTTTTTCCTTCATGTATTTTGAAGCACTGTTGTTTAGTCCACACATTTGGGATTAACATGTCTTCTTGTGGACTGATCCATTTATCATTATGTAGTGTCCTTCTGGTCCCTAGTAATTTTCTTTTCTCTGAAGTCTACTTGATCTGATATATATACATATATACCTCAGCATATACACATACTACTGTTTTTATTCCTGATCAATGTTTGCATAGTATAACTTTTCCACCCTTTCAGGTTCCATCTACCAGTGTCATGTTTGGAGGAAGTTTCTGATGGACAGTATATATTTGGCTTAGGTTTTTTTTAAATCCAGTCTGCCGATTTCTGTCTTTTAATTGCTGTATTGAGATCAATTTTACATTTAGAATAAGTCTTGGTATTTTAGGATTTAAGCCTGCCGTTTTGTTACCTGTTTTCTGTTTATTCTCAACTTCTCATTTCTCTGACTACCTCTCTACCACCACCCTAGCACTCCCCTGCTGGCCCCTTGCCTTCTTGTGGGTTACTTGGACTTAAAAAAAAAAATGGATTTATTTAATATTTTTGAGGATATCACTTGTATAGTTCTCTTAGTGGTTACTCTCAGTATTAGGATATACATATATAACATCACAGTCTATTGGTATATTAGGTTTTACCACTTTGAGTGAAGCCTAGAAATAAGGCTTCCATTATCTCCATTATTTACTTCCATTATAAGGTCCATATTTCCAACTAGGACCCTTTACCAACCTCATTTTTTGAGTATAATTGTCCTATTTCCTCAACAGAAATTGAGCACCATGTCAGATGATATTATCATTTTTGTTTCATATAATTCTTTTTCATACAAAAGACAGCAGGTTGACTATACTGGAGGAGCAAAATGAATCCCTATCAGTACATATCACTGCCTGATCACCTTCACATAGCTATCAAATGAATACATGAAGTAGGCTTTTTATGATTCTGGTAGAGGAAGCCACACAACTACACAAATTTAGCTAGCTGTCAGGATGGCTGAGCCCCCATCATGCTGAAGCCACAGAGTTCAGCCTCTTTCAATTGCTGGGGCAACTCCTATGGTCCCATCCCTTTTCTGTCATCCTCAGAACCAACTTTTAAGTGATACTAAAATCCAGATTTCCAAATAAAACTTTTAACATAATTGTTAAAATATAAATTGATCTTGTTACATTCTGGGGACAACTTCATTTCCATTTAAAAAACGGAATGAATATTTAAAGAATATCTGTTTAAAGAGGCATCTAATCATTAGCCTGCCCATAGCTCTCCCTTGATTTATCTCCTTAATACTAATTTACATTTGACCTTTACCATTGTCAGCAATGCTCCCGTTTACTTTTTACTAACACCCAATATAGTGTCTAAATTGTTCCCTTTTTTTTTTTTTTTTTTTGGGGACAGAGTCACTCTGTCACCCAGGTTGAAGTGCAGTGGCATGATCTCAGCTCACTGCAACCTCTGCCATCTGGGTTCAAGTGGTTCTCCTGCCTCAGCCTCCTGAGTAGCTGGGATTACAGGCATGTGCCACCATGTCCAGCTAATTTTGTTTTTTGTTTTGTTTTGTTTGTTTGTGTTAGTAGAGACCATGTTTCACCATGTTGGCCAGACTGGTCTAGAACTCCTGACCTCAAGTGATTCTCAAGTGGTCTGCCTGCTTTGGCCTCCTAAAGTGTTGGGAATTACAGGTTTGAGCCACTGTGCCCAGCTGTCTTTTTAAAGCACCAATCTCTTTATCTCAGGCACTTTTGATAATGTAATAGGGAAATTTGAAGGTAACTGATTTGATCTACTCAGCATCCCGTAGTTCCCCTTGAAATTTCCTCCAGTGTCAGCAAGAAAGCATGTCTCTCATTTTCAATGCCAGCCCTGCCGCTCAAGCTCCAGATCTCAGCCTCAACTCTTGGGGCAATTCCTAGCATCCCATCCTTCTCTCCAGCATCTTCAGGCTTTTACTCACTAACAGCCAATTTTGTCTTCGTATGTGTGTAGTTTCACCCTGTCATCTCTTTCAAAAACTTTCTTGAGTCTTTCACTCCTGTCCCATTTCTCTTCTTCCTGTATCCGTCCTATTTCGCATGCTCTTTACCTGTCCTTATTGTTTATACCCTTTTCTCCAGTAATCCCTGGCCACTGGATTTCTAACAACCTCGTCTATAAAAAATGCTCAGTGGAAGGGTGTCAAGTGACCTTCCTCCAGTAATATTCAGCAGCATTTTCTCTTCATTTTCTACCACATTTTTACTTTGTTTAATACAGTTTATGGTTTACAAAATGCTTCTTCTTATAATGTCCATGTAACAATAGCTGTCTACCTCCCATCCTTGACTATGTAAGCCCACTAACATCGTATTTGGACTTTTATTTGTCTTCTTTACTTTCTCAAAACTACAAATTCCCATGCCTTCCAATTCTGGTTCTCAAGTTAGTCAATCAATACTCTCCCTGAGCAGCTTCCAGCTTATAACCAAATCTAGCATTCATTTATTCATCTTCCTATTCCTTGCCGTGGTCAGTCCCATTTCTATGCCTTCACTCATGTAGCACAGCCCACATGCAATGCCTTACCCTGTGCCAATCTAAATGCAACGTACCCACCCTTCAAGATCAGCTAGCATCTTACTTCTTTCATTAGGCCTTTGCCAAGCATTGCACTACATTAAGGCCTTTGTCTAAAATCATATTAGACTTGTATTCTTGATAAAATGGTACTCCGTAATAGTCTCTACTTAGTTCAATATGTGGACCTTGTTTCATCAACTGTGCCTCTTAAAACTTGAACATAAGTTTCTTCAATAACAGCTAACTGCAATCTTCTCCTCCTAGGCTCAAGTGATCCTCTCACCTCAGATTTCCAGGTAGCTGAGAATATAGGCACACACCATCATACCCAGCTAATTTTTGTGTTTTTGTTGAGAGAAGGTTCATCATGTTGCCCATGCTTGTCTTGAACTCCTGGGATCAAGTGATCCTCCTTCCAAAGTTCTAGGATTACAGGTGAACATGAGTTTTGTTTTTGTTTTTGAGATGGAGTCTTGCTCTGGCACCCAGGCTGGAGTGCAATGGTGTGATCTCTGCTCACTATAACCTCTGCCTCCTGGGTTCAAGCAATTCTCCTGTCTCAGCCACCTGAGTAGCTGGGATTATAGGTATGCACCACCATGCCTGGCTAATTTTTTTATATTTTTAGTAGGGATGGAGTTTCACCACATTGGCCAGGCTGGTCTCGAACTCCTCACCTTGTGATCTGCCCACCTTGGCCTCCCAAAGTGCTGGGATTACAGGCGTGAGCCACCGTGCCCAGCCACGAACATGAGTTTTTATTCCCTGACAGCCTTGCAGTATGCAAGGCATACAATAGCTACTTAATGAATTTGTTTAATGGTGTAATACTAAATAAATATTATTTGCATAAGTAATAACGATAATATCATGGCATTGATATCTTCACTTTGAGTGAAATTGGGCTTTTTAATGGACTACTTAGGAGGCTACATGAGGCAATATGACACCGTGGTTAATAATATAAACTGAACCAAAACTGCCAAGTCTCAAATCCTGATTCTACCACCTACTGGCTATATGGGTACTGATGTTTTCTTCTATTTTCAAGGAGGGACACAAAGATGTTAGTTAACCTTAGGAAGGCACCTGTGTCATGGAGTTATTATGGAGATCAAGTAAGTTATGTTAGATACTTGAAACAACTTCTAGCATTTAGATATTGCTCCATAAATGTCAGAAATTATTAAATGTTCATTACACATAAAATGATAGGGTCTCAGAGACAAAAGAACTTTTGCTTTATAAATGAACAAGCAAAGGAATCAATGTAAAATGATTGGCTCAAGTGCATATGGCTAATCAGAGGCCAAGTCAAGAACTTAGCTCTCCTGACTTGTATTCGGTGTTTGATCTTTTTTCTCCTGAAGGATTTTATATCTGAAAACGAATTACAGAATCTTCAAGTTCAAAGGAATATTTAAGACTCTACAATTTTCCCATAAGGGACCAAATACTGCACCATCACTTGTCACAAATCTTTCATCTTTCCCAACAGCACCATTTCCCAGATTCTTAATCACCCAGACAAAAAGAGCCTAACAAATCTTGCACCATGGCTCCCAAGTTAAGAAACACATGAAGGACAGGAATGGATGCCAAGGTCAGAATGCCTGAGTTCAGATGACTATCATCAAATAAAACCATTTTAATGATCACCTTTTGAAAAATAAGATTTCTTTTTTGGGAGAAAACATTGTCTGGGATACCCATTATAAAGCTGTGATTCAGGCCATCCCACACATACATGGATGTCTTGCAGATAGTATTCTTCCCGGTAGGAATCTAAAATTATGATTTTGATGAACTCTGAACAATACTCTTTAGCAGCCAGGAAAACGCACAGGAGCCAACTACCCATACCAGGCATAATTTCTGAAGGTTTCAGTTTTCTGTGCGGTTCTCTGGAACAGTATTCAGGCTGTTTGTGCAATCGGCTATGTTAGAGTTTTTAAATTCAATCTAACAGATTCAGACTCTTGGGAAGAACTGCAGCAATAAAAGATTGCTATTAACTATGCACTAATAAACCTGTATGTAAGGATTCTTTCATCAGATGCAATGGCATGCTATTGTGTCTTAATTCAACACTAAGGGAAGAGATTTAATTCTCTTTAATGCAAATGAAATCACTGTATGTAGCAGCAGCAGTATGGGAGAAGGCCAAACTGAGTAACTGCGTTATGTGTCCACTAAGAATGTTCATCTACTTCTCTCAGAAACAAGACCCAGGAAATCCACATTCTTTCTGTATGACTGTTTTAAAAGCCTCATTGTAGTATATGGACTCTGAGCTTTACAGCTTAGGAACTTTCCCTGCCTTGCCTTTGTCAGTCTATGTCTTGGCATTTTTAATGCTCAAAACAGGGAGGTTCCATTACTTGAATCTGAAAGTTGAATTACTTTCTTTATACTGAAGACTCAACAGTATCCACTGATCACACAGAGGATGCACTGTCCCTCCTTTGCGTTTCTCTAGTATTTTGCTTCTATTTCTAACCCCACTCATGATTATCTGACTTGTTACACCTTGCTGTGTGTATGTCTCCTTTGTGCACTGTAAACTCCTGAGGACAGAATTCATATTTTATATATCTCTGTATTGTTCCAGAGCCTTATAATGTCTTAGACATAGGAGCTGCTCAATAAATGTTTCGATAGTTTTAATGGTACATATGTTAAGCATTTCCCAGTTACACAGTTATTAATGAACTCTCATCTCCGAATTATCTCTCATTTCTAAGAACCTTGTTTCTGACACATGTAAAAAAGACTTTAGCAGGCTGGCAGGGTAATTTAGATGACTATGTAAACAGTAAGGGAGTGCCTAGCAAATATTTGTTGAATAATTTTACGAAAAGTTGTAGAGGTTTATTCTGAGTTTTAGTTGTTTAAAGAGACCCAACCATCTCCATGGGATAAAGAAAAGTAAAGAACTCAGAGGCATGACAGGGAGGGTATCCCAGAAGGACTACTGCATCGTCTAGAAAAAAGACCCAGCACCAAAGTTCTAACTCTGAGACCCAGTCATATGCTTGGATCATAGCATTTCCAAGACCAAAATTTCCTCTTTAATAGTTTTTCTCAGAAATTGTCATGTTTAATGTTAAGAAACATTTAGTCCGTGCTCATTAGGCCCACAGACATGACTGGCTTGATAATTTGCTGGGCCCAGTCCAAAATAAAAATAGAGTCCCCTGTTCAAAACTTAAGAATTTCAAGACAATGATGGAAGAGCATCAGCCAAATGAGGAGCCCTTTTAAGCACGGAGCCTTGTGTGACTGCACAGGTCCCACACCTCTGAAGCTAGCCCTCTTCTGTGAAAGGCAAAAGGTCTGTAGCTAGAGAGAGAAGCTATTAGGTATGCGCAAGGGGCTGCAGGAACCCAGAGATCCTACTTTTGTAAATGCATCACAGGGAAGGTGAGTTAAGCTCATTTTCGAGGTGGCAGTTGCATAGGGAAGAAAGATATTCCAGATTAAAGAAGCAGCACTGAAGGTAGGCAGAATTTACCTGACAACGTTCAGGAATAGTGTTAACTTTTAAGCAGGGTGGTGCCAGTGAACATTAGGGTGAGAACTGAGATTGAGATGGAAAGGCAGGCAGACGGCACACATATGGGAGAGGGGTTGAACAATTACTGAGTGTCTCCTTTGTGCCAAGTTCTTCCCCTTCATGTCATTTTAAACACCACAGTCTTGTAAATACTGTGTCATCCCTATTTTACAAACACGTTAATTTAGGTCTCACACAGATTGAATGTTCAAAGGTTTTGGAACACTCTAGGGATCTAATAAATATTAATATTTGAAGAATTACTGATGGGTCCGTCTGACTTAAGGCTCAGGACTCTTACCCTTTAGGCCAAGCTGCTCCTAAGAGTGCTTTTTAATTCCTCCAGTAGTTCTCTTCCCTCAATTTGCCCTTCTCTCCCTTCGCCACGCCCCCGCCTTTCCACGTGCCGGAAATTAGGCGGAAAAGTACTTCCGGGATAGTAAAGGTCGACCCCCGCAAGATGGCGGCCCCCTTGGAGCTCAGTTGCTGGGGAGGCGGCTGGGGGCTCCCATCGGTTCACAGCGAGTCCCTGGTGGTGATGGTGAGGCCGCCTCGCGGGCCAGGTCGCGGGAAGAAGGGGCGGGGCCAGAGGCGCGAGGCTGACTTGCCCCAGTTTTTCGCTGCGCTACCGGGTCCGGGAGAGCCGGGCCGCTGCACGCTGCATCTCCCTGGGCTCCCTCCCACCGACGAGTCCCAACCTGGCCTGTGACCCCCGCCGAAGGCCAGCGGCAACGTCAAGGCTTCTCGGCTTGGGTCCGAGTTTTGTCCGCCTCACAAAGGTGTCTGGGCGGTGGAGTGAAACCCCGAAGCAGGTGGCGCGCCCTTCGTACTCCGCATCCGCAGGACCTTTTGGGGAGCAAAGCCCCCGAAAGCGGGGTAGCTGGCGCCCGTGTCCCTACTGGAGATCACGGGGAGGGATGTGGCCTCAGTATCAGTCGCCTTCTGCCTTTGGGGGATGGGGCTTTGCAGTAAAGCTGCTCTGAAGATTTGCATTACGCACTCGGTCTAAAATGTTTGATTGCAAACTCTGTTTCAGGCTTATGCCAAATTTTCTGGTGCACCCTTGAAAGTCAATGTGATAGATAACACCTGGAGAGGT
Source organism: Cebus imitator (assembly GCF_001604975.1). Classification (NCBI taxonomy): domain Eukaryota; kingdom Metazoa; phylum Chordata; class Mammalia; order Primates; family Cebidae; genus Cebus; species Cebus imitator. The sequence goes on along the minus strand of NW_016107331.1, from coordinate 605,384 downwards.
TCAAGAGGTATAGTGTAAACCTTTACACTCCCCTTTCTGCACTCGTTTTTTTTTTATTCTTCCATTTAAAGCTACGAGGTATATAGCTATACAGTACATTGAAGATTTAGTTTCTTACCGTGACCTTGGCTTTGGTTGCTTACGGTTTGATCATTCTGAGTAATACCTCAAAGTGCAAGCCAAATCACTGGAAATTATGAGAAATGAAAATGTTCTCTAGAACCACTCTTTGTAAACTGCAAAAAAACTACGGCAAGCTTACTCATTTTTTCCCCTCTAAATGTGCAATTGCTATAGTTTTTAGGGTATTGGAATTTCTTCAGAGGAAATCACACTGTGTCCTTGTATATAAACTGTTTTTTGATTATAGGCGATGTACCAATTTTGACAACTGAAGACAACATTGTTTCTCAGCCAGCAAAAATATTAAACTTTTTAAGAAAACAGGTGGGTGGTTCACTTTGAAGAAGTAGATTGGTAGATTATTGATCCCTCATGTTGGGCTTTTTTTTTTTTGCACACTCATTAGACAATTGGAGATACCTGGGATATGATTTAAAAATAGATTTGATAGATTTGAGAATCACTACTGCAAAGCATGAGTATCTGTGATTTGAAAGTCGTGATGAGGTAGAGTCAATTTATATTTTAATACACTTTGCTTGAATTTTATTGAAATTTGTATGTAAGTAGATTTAGCTATTTTCACTATTACACTTACTGACAGGATTGTCTATTTTGTCACATAGTTGGTACACATTTTGTGCTGGGCACAACATCTGAGTTCCCACCAACCAGCAACTATATTATTTTATTTTAAAGAAGCTCGATAATGTATCTAAATGTTTTAACAGTAGAGCATTATGTATCCAAAATGTTTAAACATGTAAAATTTTATATAAAGGCAAAAGTTATCTTGGTTTTGCCCATACTGTACTTAAAAAGAAATTGTGTCAATAAAATTTTGAACTTTTATAAATTGGAAGGTTTTTTCTTTTTTCATGGGGAGAAACACAGCCAATTGGAACTGTTTCCTTCTTGTTAAAAATATTAGTTGCATTTATTAAGTTTGTACTACATGCCATGCGCTGAACTAGGTCATTTACAAGCATGAAAATAATAGTAGTTAATAAATTGTAACATTTATTGACCGTATTGTGTCTGTGATGCTGTGCTAAGAACTTTATGTGCATTAAGCAATAGGTTTCACTGGGTTTGTATTTCTCTTTCCTCTATTTTAATACCACGTTTGCCACTTGTGAGGAAATATAGGAATCCTGATTTGATTAGTTTTACTGTCTTTGGGATTCTTTGACTTCTGAATTTGTTTTTTTTTTTTAATAGAAATATAATGCTGATTATGAACTCTCAGCAAAACAAGGGGCAGATACATTGGCTTATATTGCTCTCCTCGAAGAGAAGCTTCTCCCTGCAGTGGTGAGTGTTCTTAAATACAACAGGATTTTAGTGGCCTAGTTACAAATGTACATAGTCTGCTTAGAACAAAATCAATGAGAAAAGTCTTAAGAGAAAGTTTTACTTATATGTTAATCTTGATTGCTTCATATTACTGTGAAACTGGATTCTATTAGGCATTCAACTAGTATGTGAAACAACAAAGTAACAGAAAATATCATTTTGGAAATTCTTTGCGAGAGATGGATCTTTTTGCTCCAAGTATAGAATTGGATGCAATTCATTCATTCACAGAATGTTTATCAAGCACCTGCTCTGTGTCAGGCCTTGTTCTGGGTGCTTGGGATATGGCAGTCAACAAAACTCACACATTTAAAATAATCTTGTTTTATCCTGAGTCATTCTAACCGGAAAATTTGTATGAAGTCACTTTATATAAAGATTATTTATGAGAAACTCTCACATTGAGTGGTCTTTTAATAAAAGAACATCTTTGTAATGTTTTTTTCTCCTCTTTTGCAGCTTCACACATTCTGGGTTGAGAGTGACAATTACTTTACTGTGACAAAGCCATGGTTTGCTTCACAAATTCCTTTTCCTTTGAGCTTGATTCTACCTGGAAGAATGTCTAGGGGAGCACTGAACAGGATCCTCCTGACCAGAGGACAGCCTCCCCTCTACCACCTCCGAGAAGTGGAAGCACAGGTATGATATGGATTATTCTCTAAGCAAGGGCCCTCGAGAGAAAGGACAAGAGAAATAGCAGAAATGATTTTACCTGGAGATGTCAGCCTCAAAGATAGTTTTAGAGTACCTTCTCTACTTTTGAAGTGTAATTTCATCCTTATTAGATATACAGAGATGCCAAGGAGTGCCTAAATCTTCTATCAAACAGATTGGGAACATCTCAGTTTTTCTTTGGAAATACGTGAGTATTCCCCTAAAAATCATTCTGATATTTTGTGCACATATATTCAGTGAGCAGCTATTTAAAGCAAGTCCTCTTATCTCCCCAAAAGATGAGTTTTTCACTTAAAAAAAAAAAGATTTAATCGATTTTTATTATAGGAAACTTTTTCTATCAGTGATAATCTAACATTGACTTAATAGGCTGCAAATGTGAATTTAAAACATCTAAGACTGTTCCCACTCTGCCTCCAATCTATTTAACACTTGAGTAAAAATGAGTCTATGACAGTTTCATTTTCTTCTAAATAAAATAGTCTAAGCTACTCAATGAGTAAAACCTTAGTTGCATCATTTTTATGAACTAAAATGGTTAGTAAACCTTTTAAAAGACTGTTGTGTAATTCAGAATTGAGAAATTTGAAAAAAAATTTAAACACAATCTCAAGTTAATATTTTCATATGTGCTTAAAAAATCTTTAATATTTTCTTTTTTTTTTGAGACAAAGTCTTGCTCTTGTCACCCAGGATGGAGTGCCAGTGGTGTGATCTTGGCTCATTGCAACCCCTGCCTCCTGGGTTCAAGCAATTCTGCTTCAGCTTCCCAAGTAGCTGGGATCATAGGTGCCCACCACACCCGGTGTTTTTATATTTTTAGTTGAGACGGGGTTTCACCATGTTGGCCAGACTTGTCTCTGAACTCCTGACCTCAAGTGATCTTCTTGCCTCTGCCTCCTAAAGTGTTGGGGTTGCAGGCATGAGCACCCAGCCTTTAGTTAATATTTTCTTACATGCTTAAAAATCCTTAATTTACTTCTAGGCCTTCTACCTTGGATGCCTATGTTTTTGGTTTTCTTGCACCTCTTTACAAAGTACGGTTTCCTAAAATTCAGCTACAAGAACATCTGAAACAGCTCTCCAACCTCTGTCGCTTTTGTGATGACATCCTGAGCAGTTATTTTAGGATTAGTCTTGGAGGTAAGCTGACTCTTCTTCAGCTAATGTTTGTTTGCATATTCTTCTATGGGTGTATAAGCAAAATCCACTAATTTTAATTTTAAAAGTTTTTGTGTTGTCTTTAAATAGTGGTTTATAGGACTTCAAGGATTTGCATTTTTTCAACTTCATTTTTATTCTCATATGTTAGTTCTTATTTAAATAGAAAAATAGATAGTTGCCCTTTATTCCTCTGGATTTTTGCATTTCCTGCTGCTTAGTCTTTAAATATTGCCACTTTGAAATGGGTCACTTTCTTCTAAAAGGTTAAAACCACAGGTATTAAGTCTTTGCTGAAAAACAGTATTTATCCTAATGCAAATGGGCAATTACTTTAAATGATTCTTACCTGCTGCTTCTAGCATTTTCCTGCGTGAACAGATATCAGCAGCAGATTGATTTTGGTGAGGTACACTCCCATGATTCCACTACTCGAAAACTGATTGCATCAGAATGGAGGTATAGTAAATAGAGGGCACCTGTCACTTAGGATGTGCTTTGTTGAGACAGTGGGGCATTATGCTTAAGTGATTCAGATACTAAATTTCTGTTGGGAGGGTTGGCTGAAATTGTCCTTTTAAGAAACGGGTTATAAAGATAGCTGGCTCAGGTGGACAGTTTATATTTAAAGGTGGGGTATGTGTTGTGTATAGGAAGGGGTTAGCAGTTGGGAGTCATGAAATTAAGTGTGTTCAACCTTGTTACTTGGGAGCAATGATTAACAAACTTGACTATGACAGATTAAAAAAACTTGGGTCCTATTCCAGACTTACTAAATTAGAATCTCATAGGCATCAGTCCTAAGAATTTGTATTTTTTAAGTTCTTCTAAATACTCTGGATGTCTGGTGGGCAACTTTTTGGGAGTTACTGCCTTAGAAAACTATCCAGACAGTTGTGACTGAAGACCTATTTGAAATGGGTGTGAGAAAGGAATAGCTTAAATTTGAGAAGGAAATGAGGACTGCTGTGCTTTTTTTCTTTTTTTAAAAATTATACGAATTACTGTGGCCAGTTGCAGAACACTTGGTTAGTAGTGTGTATTTAATGGACATATTTTCATCCTTTTTGCTCAGGGTTTAGTTTTGGATCATTCAAATCCCTCTCTTACTTTACCTTTAAACCCAGAATGGTTTTTCTCTTTGCCTTTTTTGGGAAGGGTGGGGCACTAGACAGGGTGGGTAGACTCAAAATTCTTTCAATCTAAACAGTTTTAAATGCTTTAAAAATTTCCTGTCTCTCTCTGATTTCTGTCCTGGCTTCTTAGGCATCTCTCCAGCTGGACAAGATATGGTAGATGCAAATCTGCAGAAACTCACACAACTTGTAAATAAGGAATCCAACTTGATTGAAAAGGTCAAGTCTACTTCAATCATTTTATCATAGTTTAGCATTTTCCTTTCTGTAGCTAATAATGTCATTTGGGTCACGCATTAACTGTACCCTTTTAGGTTTTTAAACAGTTTATTTTTCAGAAAACTATTTGAATATGCTTTTACTAAAGTTGTATGTAACATAGTGTTTTGAAGCCAATAGTGGCCCTATTGCATTGGGAAAAGATCAGATAAAAGGATATTGGGTTTACTTTTGCCACACAATTAGTATCCTTTCAGCTGGGAAATCCAAAAGATTTGCTTTAAAAAAACAAAGCAAAAACACTTCTTGCTTGCATGTCTGCCTCCCTGTCTCTTAAGTTAATGTTTCTTGAGATTGTAAGCACTGGGCTTATCCTTTCTTATGAACGGCACCATGATGTCCTTTTCTTTTTTCCACATGAAAGTTTTATTTTTTCTCCTTCTTGTTCTTATGTACTCTAGATGCATTCTATAGTTTTTCACCAGTGTAGATATTTTGGCACTTTGGGGTATTCTTTCATGAGAGAGAGAGATTGAGGAACTGGATAGGGGAGAGAGCCAACAAAGGAAATTTCAAGTATGATTCTAGTTGGAAAAATACAAGAGGTTACATATTTTTCCCCCAGAAACTGATAAACTTGCTTTTTTTCTTTTCCCCCCTGTACAAGTAAGTAATACTTATTATTTTACAAACTCAGGGCAATTAGGCCTAATGACACTGGCTAAGAGTTTTTGAGGTCCAGCACTGTGTTTCTTGAGCTTGATGTGGGTTACCTCATTTAGAACTGATCCAGTTTTTCTGGATTAGATTAGATTTAAAGAATTTATCTTTCTTTTTGCCTAATTTCCTAGCTTTCTTTGGTCTACACAGTCGCAGCTTAAAAAAGCTGGTCTTTTTCGATTGGAATACAGGTCATTTTCATTGAGGCAAAGAAGTATAGTTGAAAGAATAATAGTTTTGGAATCAGAAGACCTGGGTTCAAGTTTCAGCTCTCATACTAGCATGTGACCTGGGGCAAATCACTTAACCTTATAGAGTCTCGTTTTGCTTCTTATCTGTACAAGAGGGAAGATCTGTGTCTGCCTTTTCTTCACAGTGTGTCAGGAAGATCAAATAAGATATTGTAAATAAACATAGTTTTCAAACTGGAGCTTAGTGTAACAGTACTGCTTTTACGCTTTCTATCAGAAGACCTCTTTAAGTTATGCTATAGTTGAGTTCAGTAGAATATTTATTTTGTGGAATTACTATAATTCTGTGAAGGTATGTGAGGGTATCAGGGATGAGGCACATTGCTTTTTACAGAAACTGAGTCAGCTGGTATTTGAGGTATGACATTTAGAATTCTTGAGATTATTTGCAAGAAAAAGGTTTCTCTTAGCAGCCCAGGAAACATATGGTTCTGTACTCCTCTAGGCTATAGTTTGGATGGGGAGGCCACAGTCCATATAAGCGATGCCACAGCATTAGTCAGATGTATCTTTTGTACTTTCTACAGATGGATGACAATCTTCGCCAAAGCCCTCAGCTTCCTCCTCGGAAACTGCCAACACTTAAACTGACTCCAGCAGAAGAAGAAAATAATTCCTTCCAACGGCTTTCACCCTGACAGTACTCATGCTTTGTGGCCAAAGTCAAACGATTGTTGCAGTAATCTCTTACACCTAGTGTGTGAAGGCAAAAGCAAGCTTAGGTATTAAGGAAGACTCTAAACCAAAAGGAACTTTCTATGACATCTATTTTTATTATTAATATTATTATTAAGAAGCTTGTATTCTAGCTTGGCAGTGCATTTTAAATAATTGTACTGTATACAGAAAAACTGCCTTATTCATGGCAGATTTTTGCCTTTGGTTCACATGTTGCTGACCAAAAGCTACCATTCTGTTCTCAATGTGCACTCCTAATTTATTTGAGTTAATTTATTCAGTTTATTAACTTAGTTTTCTTAGATCAGGCTGAATACCTAATATGTGGCTCTTTGGCTGAGGCTTTTTACTTCTGTTTAGAAATTTGATGCCTATTTTAGGAACCAGAAAAAGATAAATTGCTTCAGTAGAAGAGACCATATTTAACTTTAAAAAGTGATAAGGAATGTGCTTTTTAATTATGCTCTCACAAGTCTAATCTTTTGGGGGTTTAGTAGCACTTAGATAAATATTAGAGGTGGTTACATATAATAACGTCTGATAATATGCACTTCAGTATAACATTGGTCTTTGCCGATGTGTTCAATATGGGTTAAGATGGGTTCTTTTAGTTTTCTTGGGCAAATGTGACAGTTTTAGACTTATGTCTTTGTAGTAAATCTTTAGTTGTCTTTCTTGTATTAATTCCAGGAGAGCTGAACGTAGTGGTCATCGTTACTATGCTAAGCTGTAACATGTTTCTGAAATTGCTCAATTGCTAGACACTATTCAGGAGGAGCCCATAGCCAGGGTAGTAGAAATACTGTGCATCTGGTCCAAGTTCTTTAATCTTGGCCCAGGCTAATATTTTTCATAAGATGCATATCATGTAAACAGCTTTCTGACAACTAATTATTTTCCGTATGTCATATGTTTCACCTACAGTTGAAGAATACAAAGGAACAATCAGAAATTGCAGCTTTTAAAGAATATTTTCTATTTATTGGTTGCTGAACTGTTAAAAGACGTGCTGGGGTAATTTTACTTATAATAGAAACTTGCTTATTTTAGTGGTTGAGATGCTTCTGTTGTCCTAAAACCACTTCTGAGGTTTTTAAAATACAGAACCATGTTTTGGATTAATGTCTTAAAAGATTACTATGGTGCTTAGCCAATCTTATCAAGTCCTGCAGAAACCCATATGTTAAGAAAATGAGCTTTGTAGTCAAAAAACTCATCTAATTTGAGCTGAGTAGAGCTCAGCTATGTTTGACCCACATCCTTTGAATTTGTTCTGTATTTAGGTAGCTATTTATACAGTACTCCTTAAGTCATTGTAAATATTTTTTCTTGAAAATTTTAACCAAATGAGAAATAAGGTAGTCTTCAAAACGTTGGTTATCTGTTTGGATGTATTTAGGGAAAGTACCTCATGAGATGCACATGACTTCTACAACGGTGTGTGTGTGTGCGTTTATGTGTGTGTTTCAGTCATCTTCAAAGGCAGATTATTAGATTCCAGCAGCCTGAAATCTAAATAGTTTATATTGGAAATCATGACTTGGAGACTTCTTTATTGTTCTCTAGGATGGATGTATATTGGAGAAGGGTGGTTAGCACGTTCATTAGACATCTGTTTATGCTTTGATCAGAGCCAGTCATTTTTAATTATGATTTATATCAGACCCTCCAAAAGTATTTGAAGTATATTACAGTTATAATGTACATTACATGCATATTACAAGTATATTACATGTAAACAGAACAATTATTTAAAATTTTTAAATTTTAAGGAATTTTAAAATATTAAAAATTTAAATTAAAAATTTGTAGAGGATAGAACTATGTCAGCACTGACAGATTCTAAAATTAAGTGATAAATTTAACTCCAAGTTTCTCCATGGGCAAAGTCAAAAGATAATGCTAGGTTATGTCAGTTTTTCTTTTAATATAACCACTGATGTCCATTAGGAAGAAAAATCTGTTTCAAGTTTTACAAGAACAGGGAGCCCATGTTCTTCTGATATGTAGACTTTGATAAAGAAGCATACTGTAATGTTTCATGAATCAAAATTTTAATCAGAGGAGGTCATTTTAGAATAACAAGTATTTGTCTTTTTTAGTAGAGGGAATGATTGTCAATATGATTTATTTGCTTTTGTGTCATCCCTACTTCAAACTGTCGTTAGCCTTACATTCTCACTGTGGTCCATGATACTTCCAGATTGCCTTTCCTAAGATACAACATGTGATTTTAGTGAGAGTTTATATGTTGGGTTACTTAGTTGAGCTATTTGTGTACAAGCAGATGAGATGACAGGAAGCTGTAACTGAGCACAAAGTAATTGAGGGACCAGCCACACAATATAGGAAGCTCTTAGAAAAGAATGTTTTTTCAGACTGAACAGACCACTTCTGACCAGGCTGTCATGATAGGTTGTGGATAAAGTTTGAGTTGGCTGGGATAAATGGTCTACAGCCTTAAACAGAATACTGTGAGCCAATGTCTTTTGGAAGTGATGGTGGAGGATAATATGATTAAAGGGAATATGCTTGTGTTTATTTTTGTTGGTAGTATATGATTAGAAAAACTTGCCAGATAATTCCCATGAGATGAAGATCTTCCATGAACAAACTGCCATCAATCATCCTTAAGACTGGACTTTTTAAAGTAACATTAAAGAAGCTGTAAAGAACATTGAAGGTGATCATTCCTTCAAAACTGTGTTTTAACCACACAGAAGGTGGGCATTAACAAACCAAATTTCGACTCAAGTCTGTTTATATTATTTTGGGGGTACTGGAAAGCTGGAGATTTTATAAAAGCAAGCATTTTTATTTTCATTTATAATTTGTATTCATTCAATATTGCTAGATATAGTAACATGAAGGAATGGGGAAGCTTATTTCAGTCAGAGAAAAATTTTCATAAGTCTGTAAAAATGGAAAAACTATTGCAAGAAGCAGAAATAGGTAACAGGGATAGTATCTTAGAAAACCTATTGGTTAAGGTAGCTTCATGTGATAAAAGTGGGATTTGAACTTGGTAGTGTTTCCGCAGAACCTCCTCCAAAAGTATGTATTTACCAGTACTGTTACATCTTTCTGACGGTTTTTTTTAATCAACTGTTCAAAACTTTAATCCTTTTAAAACCTAGATATAGGCCGGGCG
>NW_016107331.1:591969-595709 GCF_001604975.1 Cebus imitator | reverse complement strand
TAAAGACAGGAAGCTAAGCAATGGGCACCTGGGATCTCTCTCAACTATTTTTATAACTTCTAGTGAGTCTAATTATTCAAAATAAAAATGTTTTTAAAGTAAATTCATAGATTAAATGCATCACTATATAAACTATGATTTAAAATTTAATTTTCTAAACATAGTATTCAACTTCATTGAATAAATATAGGATAGAAATTAAATACAATTTTTATTTCATTCTTAAGAAAAAACTCATGTTTGTAACAAATGATATCTAAAGATCTATTTTGCCTTACCAGAAAATAAAATAAATAAATAAATAAATAAAACGAAAAAGTCCTTTTCCCTAGGATGTCAAAAATGCTGTGATTTTAAGTATCTGATTATATTTTTCTCTTTCTATGGTAGCAGGATTTACTTCTGAGGATAAAATATTTTGAAAAGGTTCTGTCCCTTGACGTGGTAGTTCTCCTGTGCCTTGTACAGGTTCTCTCTCCAGATGTACAGTGTGACAAGATGCTCACTTTTAATAAAGAAGGTGTAGCTTTTCGTTTTAAGCTGTAATTGTCCTTGTCTTGATTTGGTTAAATTTGGGTGGCAATGACGGCCTTTTGTATATGTTCTTGATATAAAGAAGTATTTTTTGCTGCCATTCAGCTTTGTAGAATTTATGTTTACTTTTCAATGTTTCCATATTTTTAAATCAGATTTTAAGAAAATTTATTTTGAAATTAAAGGTCAGTAATCCCATTATCCTCAAACTTGAAGTTTCATTAGATGTTCAAAATGCTAATTTTCGCAGAGATACAAGGATAAATTTTTTTTTTTTTTTAGTTTTTTTTTTTTAAGAGTTTGCAAAATAATTTGCCTCCCAGACTCTTGGGGTGTAGTGTTAGCTAGGAGCCCAGGTTACCTGCCCTGGAATTAAATTGTGATTGAAGTTGAGAGGTACTCTAGGAATTTAAAAGGACACAAAATTATTTTTTTTTCCAGCCTAGTGTGCCATGAATTTCAGATAAGAATTAACACTCTTTTTTTTTTAAAAAAAGGCATCACTTTTGTTGCCCAGGCTGGAGTGCAGTGACACAATCTCAGCTCACTGTACCTCTGCCTCCTGGGTTCAAGCGATTCTCCTGCCTCAGCCTCCCAAGTAGCTAGGATTACAGGTGCCCGCCACCACACCCAGCTAATTTTTTGTATTTTTAGTAGAGACAGGGTTTCACTATGTTGGCCAGGCTGGTCTCAAACTCCTGACCTCAGGTGACCTACCCACCTTGGCCTCCCAAAGTGCTGGGATTACAGGCGTGAGCCACCTTGCCCAGCAAGAATTAACATTCTTAAACAAAGGTATCAGAAAGGATAACTCGATTTGAAGGTTTGTGAATAGAAAGGGAAATGTGATAGAAGATTATTCAGAACAAAATAAATAGACAACAAAATAACAAGACAGGAAAATAAGTCTTTGTATCCTTATTATTAATCATTTGAAATTATGCTATGATATTTTTAAAAAATAATCTTTTTGGTTCTGGGAGCAGCAGTTCCTAAGGGAGTGTTTTTTCAGAATATATTGTTAGGTGAATAGAGGGTTCCATGGCCAAGTAAGTTTGGGAAACAGTGGGTTAGACAAAGTTGAGTTACTGTTGGCCTTTCAGAACCTTTAATATGCCAATGTGCATTTTCAGTCTCCAAGAAGCACTTCTATTTTATACATCATTTCCCTAATTTATATGGAGTTTTTGGTTTTGTTTTTTTGAGAAGGAGTCTTGCTCTTGTTGCTCAGGCTGGAGTGCAGTGGTGCGATCTCAGCTCACTGCAACCTTTCCCTCCTGGGTTCAAGTGATTCTCCTGCCTCAACTTCCCAAGGAAGTGAGATTGCAGGCGCCCACCACTACACCCAGCTAATTTTTGTAACATGAGGTTTCACCGTGTTGGCCAGGCTGGTTTTGAACCCCTGACTTCAGGTGATCTGCCCACCTTGGCCTCCCACAAGGCCAGCGTGAATTCCAGCGTAATTCATGCTGAAATTACAGGCGTGAGCCACTGCACCCAGCCAGAATTTTTTAAAAGTAGGTATCTTGTGGAATTTGTATTCTAAGAGATACACTTAAGGAAATGCTGCCCTAGAGTGTTTTTGCTAGTTTATGTTCATTGCAAAGGTTTCTTATTGTTGGGTGCCCCTCTAGCCAGTGGTAGTAAAATGGGAAGAGACAGGTCAAGACTCACTTGGACTATGGCGTTTAGAGAGGGATGGCTATGGGCATAGATATGTGGTTATTTAGGCATTTGTGAGGCCCCTGGTTATTCCATCCCTTTCCCTAGAATCTCAGTTGGCCTGGAACAGCTGTACAGGGGTCTAAACTGGTGGTTTCAGAGGACTAACCAGTTCCTAAACATCCATGAGGCAGAGGGAACCAACTTGTATTTCCAGAACAATTTTTCAGACCTTGCCTGGCTGTGCTTTAAAAGTGCCAAAAAGGCAATGGGTGTTTATGACACTAAAGTCACATACAAGCTAGTATAATACATACATCATAGAAAGCTTATAGTTGCTTTAGTGACAAAGCAAAGGAAGTTTAATATTTTCAAGTTTTGTTCATTACCAAAGACAGTCTAAGGTTCATAATTTTCACTAAATTCTAAGCAGATTCTATATCCAAAAACATTTAAACCTCACTAGGCCTCCAAACTGGAGAGGGTTAACTAAATATGCTTCACTTCAGAGTCTAAAACCAGATTACTAATCACGTGTAAGGAAGCATTTTGTTTTTGCAATGTGTACAACTGCATATATGGAACGCTGTTTTGAATGTGTATATGAAAGAAGGCTCTCCTGTGGGTTTTGAGTTGTGGTATAATGGTGACATGTAGCCACATGAAAGGCAGTTGGATCTTTGTTCTGATTCTTCAGTCTTCCGCTCACAAATTCAGAGAAATGTCTTTTAATCATTTCGTTTACATATCCCAGATCCTTGGAGATCATGAAAAATAGCTTGCCAGTGTTTGCATCAGCCCTCAGCAAGTCATGAACCATAGAGAAGGTCATGGGGCCATTCGTTCTTTAGACTATTGGTTACTTCTGCAGTACTGGCTTCCTTCTCTCTAATTGAAGGAGTAGTGTACTCAAGATCTTAAGTTAAATGCATAAAAATGAGTTTTACTTCTTTTCTGACTTCATTTTTAATTTTGTGAAACGGGAAATCATGTTTTCCCGTTTTTCTATTCCTTTTGAAGTGGGAATTTGAGGTGCTTGTAATGTCACGTTAGTGTCTGAACAATTGACAGTAAAGAAAAGGAATATATATATGCAGTATGCATATTAGTTTTGTCCCACCAAGCCTATCTTTGAATGGCAAACATTTTAAAACATCTGTTCTAGTTGCACAACTACTATAGCTTCATTATAAACAATTTTAAAGTAAGCAATGTTGGCCATAATTTCAATATTCTAGCCTTGCCGAGTGTGACTATATTTTATTCAGAGACTGTATAAATACACTAAAGTGGTGATGGTGATCAATATTGTAAAGAATTTATTCTGATAAATCAGAAACTGCATAATGTCAAAATTGATATTTTCTCAATAAAATCTCAAATCGTCTGACTGCTTATTAATTCTTGATTTAATGCTATTTATTCCTTGAGATAAATCTTTTCATTGGGAATAATTTTTTGGTGGTTGAATGTAGTTGTTCAGGGCTGGGACTGAGCTATATACATTTTTAAAATGTCCATTTTTTTTTTTTTTTTTTTTTTTT